>NW_028151575.1:0-62589 GCF_964638095.1 Poromitra crassiceps | reverse complement strand
CTGATTTTGGATTTTTTTTTTTTTTTTTTCAAAATCAGACTTGACACCAGAGAGGCTGAATACTGCACTGAGTCAATGCGGTCTTAGCCTCTCTGGTCTCAACACTCTGTCTGATTTTGGATTTTTTTTTTTTTTTTCCAAAATCAGACTTGACACCAGAGAGGCTGAATACCGCACTGAGTCAATGCGGTCTTAGCCTCTCTGGTCTCAACACTCTGTCTGATTTTGGATTTTTTTTTTTTTTTTTTTTCCAAAATCAGACTTGACACCAGAGAGGCTGAATACTGCACTGAGTCAATGCGGTCTTAGCCTCTCTGGTGTCAACACTCTGTCTGATTTTGGATTTTTTTTTTTTTTTTTCCAAAATCAGACTTGACACCAGAGAGGCTGAATACCGCACTGAGTCAATGCGGTCTTAGCCTCTCTGGTCTCAACACTCTGTCTGATTTTGGATTTTTTTTTTTTTTTTTTTCCAAAATCAGACTTGACACCAGAGAGGCTGAATACCGCACTGAGTCAATGCGGTCTTAGCCTCTCTGGTGTCAACACTCTGTCTGATTTTGGATTTTTTTTTTTTTTTTTCCAAAATCAGACTTGACACCAGAGAGGCTGAATACCGCACTGAGTCAATGCGGTCTTAGCCTCTCTGGTCTCAACACTCTGTCTGATTTTGGATTTTTTTTTTTTTTTTTCCAAAATCAGACTTGACACCAGAGAGGCTGAATACCGCACTGAGTCAATGCGGTCTTAGCCTCTCTGGTGTCAACACTCTGTCTGATTTTGGATTTTTTTTTTTTTTTTTCCAAAATCAGACTTGACACCAGAGAGGCTGAATACCGCACTGAGTCAATGCGGTCTTAGCCTCTCTGGTGTCAACACTCTGTCTGATTTTGGATTTTTTTTTTTTTTTTTCAAAATCAGACTTGACACCAGAGAGGCTGAATACCTGCACTGAGTCAATGCGGTCTTAGCCTCTCTGGTCTCAACACTCTGTCTGATTTTGGATTTTTTTTTTTTTTTTTTCCAAAATCAGACTTGACACCAGAGAGGCTGAATACCGCACTGAGTCAATGCGGTCTTAGCCTCTCTGGTCTCAACACTCTGTCTGATTTTGGATTTTTTTTTTCTTTTTTCCAAAATCAGACTTGACACCAGAGAGGCTGAATACCGCACTGAGTCAATGCGGTCTTAGCCTCTCTGGTGTCAACACTCTGTCTGATTTTGGATTTTTTTTTTTTTTCCAAAATCAGACTTGACACCAGAGAGGCTGAATACTGCACTGAGTCAATGCGGTCTTAGCCTCTCTGGTCTCAACACTCTGTCTGATTTTGGATTTTTTTTTTTTTTTTTCCAAAATCAGACTTGACACCAGAGAGGCTGAATACCGCACTGAGTCAATGCGGTCTTAGCCTCTCTGGTGTCAACACTCTGTCTGATTTTTGATTTTTTTTTTTTTTTTCCAAAATCAGACTTGACACCAGAGAGGCTGAATACCGCACTGAGTCAATGCGGTCTTAGCCTCTCTGGTCTCAACACTCTGTCTGATTTTGGATTTTTTTTTTCTTTTTTTCCAAAATCAGACTTGACACCAGAGAGGCTGAATACCGCACTGAGTCAATGCGGTCTTAGCCTCTCTGGTGTCAACACTCTGTCTGATTTTTGATTTTTTTTTTTTTTTTCCAAAATCAGACTTGACACCAGAGAGGCTGAATACCGCACTGAGTCAATGCGGTCTTAGCCTCTCTGGTCTCAACACTCTGTCTGATTTTGGATTTTTTTTTTTTTTTTTCCAAAATCAGACTTGACACCAGAGAGGCTGAATACCGCACTGAGTCAATGCGGTCTTAGCCTCTCTGGTGTCAACACTCTGTCTGATTTTGATTTTTTTTTTCTAAAATCAGACTTGACACCAGAGAGGCTGAATACCGCACTGAGTCAATGCGGTCTTAGCCTCTCTGGTCTCAACACTCTGTCTGATTTTGGATTTTTTTTTTTTTTTTTCCAAAATCAGACTTGACACCAGAGAGGCTGAATACCGCACTGAGTCAATGCGGTCTTAGCCTCTCTGGTCTCAACACTCTGTCTGATTTTGGATTTTTTTTTTTTTTTTTCCAAAATCAGACTTGACACCAGAGAGGCTGAATACCGCACTGAGTCAATGCGGTCTTAGCCTCTCTGGTGTCAACACTCTGTCTGATTTTGGATTTTTTTTTTTTTTTTTCCAAAATCAGACTTGACACCAGAGAGGCTGAATACCGCACTGAGTCAATGCGGTCTTAGCCTCTCTGGTCTCAACACTCTGTCTGATTTTGGATTTTTTTTTTTTTTTTTTCCAAAATCAGACTTGACACCAGAGAGGCTGAATACCGCACTGAGTCAATGCGGTCTTAGCCTCTCTGGTGTCAACACTCTGTCTGATTTTGGATTTTTTTTTTTTTTTTCCAAAATCAGACTTGACACCAGAGAGGCTGAATACCTGCACTGAGTCAATGCGGTCTTAGCCTCTCTGGTCTCAACACTGTCTGATTTTGGATTTTTTTTTTTTTTTTTTCCAAAATCAGACTTGACACCAGAGAGGCTGAATACCGCACTGAGTCAATGCGGTCTTAGCCTCTCTGGTGTCAACACTCTGTCTGATTTTGGATTTTTTTTTTTTTTTTTTTTTCAAAA
Organism: Poromitra crassiceps; assembly: GCF_964638095.1. Classification (NCBI taxonomy): domain Eukaryota; kingdom Metazoa; phylum Chordata; class Actinopteri; order Beryciformes; family Melamphaidae; genus Poromitra; species Poromitra crassiceps. Next base: position 59,919 of record NW_028151575.1, on the reverse strand, counting down.
TCAGACTTGACACCAGAGAGGCTGAATACTGCACTGAGTCAATGCGGTCTTAGCCTCTCTGGTCTCAACACTCTGTCTGATTTTGAATTTTTTTTTTTTTTTTCCAAAATCAGACTTGACACCAGAGAGGCTGAATACCGCACTGAGTCAATGCGGTCTTAGCCTCTCTGGTCTCAACACTCTGTCTGATTTTGGATTTTTTTTTTTTTTTTTTTCCAAAATCAGACTTGACACCAGAGAGGCTGAATACCGCACTGAGTCAATGCGGTCTTAGCCTCTCTGGTGTCAACACTCTGTCTGATTTTGGATTTTTTTTTTTTTTTTTTTCCAAAATCAGACTTGACACCAGAGAGGCTGAATACCGCACTGAGTCAATGCGGTCTTAGCCTCTCTGGTCTCAACACACTGTCTGATTTTGGATTTTTTTTTTTTTTTTTTTTCCAAAATCAGACTTGACACCAGAGAGGCTGAATACCGCACTGAGTCAATGCGGTCTTAGCCTCTCTGGTGTCAACACTCTGTCTGATTTTGGATTTTTTTTTTTTTTTTTCCAAAATCAGACTTGACACCAGAGAGGCTGAATACTGCACTGAGTCAATGCGGTCTTAGCCTCTCTGGTCTCAACACTCTGTCTGATTTTGGATTTTTTTTTTTTTTTCCCAAAATCAGACTTGACACCAGAGAGGCTGAATACCGCACTGAGTCAATGCGGTCTTAGCCTCTCTGGTGTCAACACTCTGTCTGATTTTGGATTTTTTTTTTTTTTTTCCAAAATCAGACTTGACACCAGAGAGGCTGAATACCGCACTGAGTCAATGCGGTCTTAGCCTCTCTGGTGTCAACACTCTGTCTGATTTTGGATTTTTTTTTTTTTTTTTCCAAAATCAGACTTGACACCAGAGAGGCTGAATACCGCACTGAGTCAATGCGGTCTTAGCCTCTCTGGTCTCAACACTCTGTCTGATTTTGGATTTTTTTTTTTTTTTTCCAAAATCAGACTTGACACCAGAGAGGCTGAATACCGCACTGAGTCAATGCGGTCTTAGCCTCTCTGGTGTCAACACTCTGTCTGATTTTGGATTTTTTTTTTTTTTTTTCTAAAATCAGACTTGACACCAGAGAGGCTGAATACCGCACTGAGTCAATGCGGTCTTAGCCTCTCTGGTCTCAACACTCTGTCTGATTTTGGATTTTTTTTTTTTTTTTTTCCAAAATCAGACTTGACACCAGAGAGGCTGAATACCGCACTGAGTCAATGCGGTCTTAGCCTCTCTCGTGTCAACACTCTGTCTGATTTTGGATTTTTTTTTTTTTTTTCCAAAATCAGACTTGACACCAGAGAGGCTGAATACTGCACTGAGTCAATGCGGTCTTAGCCTCTCTGGTCTCAACACTCTGTCTGATTTTGGATTTTTTTTTTTTTTTTTCCAAAATCAGACTTGACACCAGAGAGGCTGAATACCGCACTGAGTCAATGCGGTCTTAGCCTCTCTGGTGTCAACACTCTGTCTGATTTTGGATTTTTTTTTTTTTTTTTTTTTTCAAAATCAGACGACACCAGAGAGGCTGAATACTGCACTGAGTCAATGCGGTCTTAGCCTCTCTGGTCTCAACACTCTGTCTGATTTTGATTTTTTTTTTTTTTTTCCAAAATCAGACTTGACACCAGAGAGGCTGAATACCGCACTGAGTCAATGCGGTCTTAGCCTCTCTGGTCTCAACACTCTGTCTGATTTTGGATTTTTTTTTTTTTTTTTTCCAAAATCAGACTTGACACCAGAGAGGCTGAATACCGCACTGAGTCAATGCGGTCTTAGCCTCTCTGGTGTCAACACTCTGTCTGATTTTGGATTTTTTTTTTTTTTTTTTCCAAAATCAGACTTGACACCAGAGAGGCTGAATACCGCACTGAGTCAATGCGGTCTTAGCCTCTCTGGTGTCAACACTCTGTCTGATTTTGGATTTTTTTTTTTTTTTTCCAAAATCAGACTTGACACCAGAGAGGCTGAATACCGCACTGAGTCAATGCGGTCTTAGCCTCTCTGGTCTCAACACTCTGTCTGATTTTGGATTTTTTTTTTTTTTTTCCCAAAATCAGACTTGACACCAGAGAGGCTGAATACCGCACTGAGTCAATGCGGTCTTAGCCTCTCTGGTGTCAACACTCTGTCTGATTTTGGATTTTTTTTTTTTTTTTCCAAAATCAGACTTGACACCAGAGAGGCTGAATACCGCACTGAGTCAATGCGGTCTTAGCCTCTCTGGTGTCAACACTCTGTCTGATTTTGGATTTTTTTTTTTTTTTTTTCAAAATCAGACTTGACACCAGAGAGGCTGAATACTGCACTGAGTCAATGCGGTCTTAGCCTCTCTGGTCTCAACACTCTGTCTGATTTTGAATTTTTTTTTTTTTTTCCAAAATCAGACTTGACACCAGAGAGGCTGAATACCGCACTGAGTCAATGCGGTCTTAGCCTCTCTGGTCTCAACACTCTGTCTGATTTTGGATTTTTTTTTTTTTTTTTCCAAAATCAGACTTGACACCAGAGAGGCTGAATACCGCACTGAGTCAATGCGGTCTTAGCCTCTCTGGTGTCAACACTCTGTCTGATTTTGGATTTTTTTTTTTTTTTTTTTTTTTCAAAATCAGACGACACCAGAGAGGCTGAATACTGCACTGAGTCAATGCGGTCTTAGCCTCTCTGGTCTCAACACTCTGTCTGATTTTGAATTTTTTTTTTTTTTTCCAAAATCAGACTTGACACCAGAGAGGCTGAATACCGCACTGAGTCAATGCGGTCTTAGCCTCTCTGGTCTCAACACTCTGTCTGATTTTGGATTTTTTTTTTTTTTTTTTGCAAAATCAGACTTGACACCAGAGAGGCTGAATACCGCACTGAGTCAATGCGGTCTTAGCCTCTCTGGTGTCAACACTCTGTCTGATTTTGGATTTTTTTTTTTTTTTTTTCCAAAATCAGACTTGACACCAGAGAGGCTGAATACCGCACTGAGTCAATGCGGTCTTAGCCTCTCTGGTGTCAACACTCTGTCTGATTTTGGATTTTTTTTTTTTTTTTCCAAAATCAGACTTGACACCAGAGAGGCTGAATACCGCACTGAGTCAATGCGGTCTTAGCCTCTCTGGTCTCAACACTCTGTCTGATTTTGGATTTTTTTTTTTTTTTCCCAAAATCAGACTTGACACCAGAGAGGCTGAATACCGCACTGAGTCAATGCGGTCTTAGCCTCTCTGGTGTCAACACTCTGTCTGATTTTGGATTTTTTTTTTTTTTTTCCAAAATCAGACTTGACACCAGAGAGGCTGAATACCGCACTGAGTCAATGCGGTCTTAGCCTCTCTGGTGTCAACACTCTGTCTGATTTTGGATTTTTTTTTTTTTTTTTTCAAAATCAGACTTGACACCAGAGAGGCTGAATACTGCACTGAGTCAATGCGGTCTTAGCCTCTCTGGTCTCAACACTCTGTCTGATTTTGGATTTTTTTTTTTTTTTCCAAAATCAGACTTGACACCAGAGAGGCTGAATACCGCACTGAGTCAATGCGGTCTTAGCCTCTCTGGTCTCAACACTCTGTCTGATTTTGGATTTTTTTTTTTTTTTTTTTTCCAAAATCAGACTTGACACCAGAGAGGCTGAATACTGCACTGAGTCAATGCGGTCTTAGCCTCTCTGGTGTCAACACTCTGTCTGATTTTGGATTTTTTTTTTTTTTTTTCCAAAATCAGACTTGACACCAGAGAGGCTGAATACCGCACTGAGTCAATGCGGTCTTAGCCTCTCTGGTCTCAACACACTGTCTGATTTTGGATTTTTTTTTTTTTTTTTTTCCAAAATCAGACTTGACACCAGAGAGGCTGAATACCGCACTGAGTCAATGCGGTCTTAGCCTCTCTGGTGTCAACACTCTGTCTGATTTTGGATTTTTTTTTTTTTTTTCCAAAATCAGACTTGACACCAGAGAGGCTGAATACCGCACTGAGTCAATGCGGTCTTAGCCTCTCTGGTCTCAACACTCTGTCTGATTTTGGATTTTTTTTTTTTTTTTCCCAAAATCAGACTTGACACCAGAGAGGCTGAATACCGCACTGAGTCAATGCGGTCTTAGCCTCTCTGGTGTCAACACTCTGTCTGATTTTGGATTTTTTTTTTTTTTTTCCAAAATCAGACTTGACACCAGAGAGGCTGAATACCGCACTGAGTCGTCAATGCGGTCTTAGCCTCTCTGGTGTCAACACTCTGTCTGATTTTGGATTTTTTTTTTTTTTTTTTTCAAAATCAGACTTGACACCAGAGAGGCTGAATACTGCACTGAGTCAATGCGGTCTTAGCCTCTCTGGTCTCAACACTCTGTCTGATTTTGATTTTTTTTTTTTTTTTTCCAAAATCAGACTTGACACCAGAGAGGCTGAATACCGCACTGAGTCAATGCGGTCTTAGCCTCTCTGGTCTCAACACTCTGTCTGATTTTGGATTTTTTTTTTTTTTTTTTTCCAAAATCAGACTTGACACCAGAGAGGCTGAATACCGCACTGAGTCAATGCGGTCTTAGCCTCTCTGGTGTCAACACTCTGTCTGATTTTGGATTTTTTTTTTTTTTTTTTCCAAAATCAGACTTGACACCAGAGAGGCTGAATACCGCACTGAGTCAATGCGGTCTTAGCCTCTCTGGTGTCAACACTCTGTCTGATTTTGGATTTTTTTTTTTTTTTTCCAAAATCAGACTTGACACCAGAGAGGCTGAATACCGCACTGAGTCAATGCGGTCTTAGCCTCTCTGGTCTCAACACTCTGTCTGATTTTGGATTTTTTTTTTTTTTTCCCAAAATCAGACTTGACACCAGAGAGGCTGAATACCGCACTGAGTCAATGCGGTCTTAGCCTCTCTGGTGTCAACACTCTGTCTGATTTTGGATTTTTTTTTTTTTTTTCCAAAATCAGACTTGACACCAGAGAGGCTGAATACCGCACTGAGTCAATGCGGTCTTAGCCTCTCTGGTGTCAACACTCTGTCTGATTTTGGATTTTTTTTTTTTTTTTTTTCAAAATCAGACTTGACACCAGAGAGGCTGAATACTGCACTGAGTCAATGCGGTCTTAGCCTCTCTGGTCTCAACACTCTGTCTGATTTTGGATTTTTTTTTTTTTTTCCAAAATCAGACTTGACACCAGAGAGGCTGAATACCGCACTGAGTCAATGCGGTCTTAGCCTCTCTGGTCTCAACACTCTGTCTGATTTTGGATTTTTTTTTTTTTTTTTTCCAAAATCAGACTTGACACCAGAGAGGCTGAATACCGCACTGAGTCAATGCGGTCTTAGCCTCTCTGGTGTCAACACTCTGTCTGATTTTGGATTTTTTTTTTTTTTTTTTTTTTTTCAAAATCAGACGACACCAGAGAGGCTGAATACTGCACTGAGTCAATGCGGTCTTAGCCTCTCTGGTCTCAACACTCTGTCTGATTTTGAATTTTTTTTTTTTTTTCCAAAATCAGACTTGACACCAGAGAGGCTGAATACCGCACTGAGTCAATGCGGTCTTAGCCTCTCTGGTCTCAACACTCTGTCTGATTTTGGATTTTTTTTTTTTTTTTTTCCAAAATCAGACTTGACACCAGAGAGGCTGAATACCGCACTGAGTCAATGCGGTCTTAGCCTCTCTGGTGTCAACACTCTGTCTGATTTTGGATTTTTTTTTTTTTTTTTTCCAAAATCAGACTTGACACCAGAGAGGCTGAATACCGCACTGAGTCAATGCGGTCTTAGCCTCTCTGGTGTCAACACTCTGTCTGATTTTGGATTTTTTTTTTTTTTTTTCCAAAATCAGACTTGACACCAGAGAGGCTGAATACCGCACTGAGTCAATGCGGTCTTAGCCTCTCTGGTCTCAACACTCTGTCTGATTTTGGATTTTTTTTTTTTTTTCCCAAAATCAGACTTGACACCAGAGAGGCTGAATACCGCACTGAGTCAATGCGGTCTTAGCCTCTCTGGTGTCAACACTCTGTCTGATTTTGGATTTTTTTTTTTTTTTTTCCAAAATCAGACTTGACACCAGAGAGGCTGAATACCGCACTGAGTCAATGCGGTCTTAGCCTCTCTGGTGTCAACACTCTGTCTGATTTTGGATTTTTTTTTTTTTTTTTTCAAAATCAGACTTGACACCAGAGAGGCTGAATACTGCACTGAGTCAATGCGGTCTTAGCCTCTCTGGTCTCAACACTCTGTCTGATTTTGGATTTTTTTTTTTTTTTCCAAAATCAGACTTGACACCAGAGAGGCTGAATACCGCACTGAGTCAATGCGGTCTTAGCCTCTCTGGTCTCAACACTCTGTCTGATTTTGGATTTTTTTTTTTTTTTTTTTTTCCAAAATCAGACTTGACACCAGAGAGGCTGAATACTGCACTGAGTCAATGCGGTCTTAGCCTCTCTGGTGTCAACACTCTGTCTGATTTTGGATTTTTTTTTTTTTTTTTCCAAAATCAGACTTGACACCAGAGAGGCTGAATACCGCACTGAGTCAATGCGGTCTTAGCCTCTCTGGTCTCAACACACTGTCTGATTTTGGATTTTTTTTTTTTTTTTTTTTCCAAAATCAGACTTGACACCAGAGAGGCTGAATACCGCACTGAGTCAATGCGGTCTTAGCCTCTCTGGTGTCAACACTCTGTCTGATTTTGGATTTTTTTTTTTTTTTTCCAAAATCAGACTTGACACCAGAGAGGCTGAATACCGCACTGAGTCAATGCGGTCTTAGCCTCTCTGGTCTCAACACTCTGTCTGATTTTGGATTTTTTTTTTTTTTTCCCAAAATCAGACTTGACACCAGAGAGGCTGAATACCGCACTGAGTCAATGCGGTCTTAGCCTCTCTGGTGTCAACACTCTGTCTGATTTTGGATTTTTTTTTTTTTTTTCCAAAATCAGACTTGACACCAGAGAGGCTGAATACCGCACTGAGTCAATGCGGTCTTAGCCTCTCTGGTGTCAACACTCTGTCTGATTTTGGATTTTTTTTTTTTTTTTTTTCAAAATCAGACTTGACACCAGAGAGGCTGAATACTGCACTGAGTCAATGCGGTCTTAGCCTCTCTGGTCTCAACACTCTGTCTGATTTTGGATTTTTTTTTTTTTTTTTTTTCCAAAATCAGACTTGACACCAGAGAGGCTGAATACCGCACTGAGTCAATGCGGTCTTAGCCTCTCTGGTCTCAACACTCTGTCTGATTTTGGATTTTTTTTTCTTTTTTCCAAAATCAGACTTGACACCAGAGAGGCTGAATACCGCACTGAGTCAATGCGGTCTTAGCCTCTCTGGTGTCAACACTCTGTCTGATTTTGGATTTTTTTTTTCCAAAATCAGACTTGACACCAGAGAGGCTGAATACTGCACTGAGTCAATGCGGTCTTAGCCTCTCTGGTCTCAACACTCTGTCTGATTTTGGATTTTTTTTTTCTTTTTTTCCAAAATCAGACTTGACACCAGAGAGGCTGAATACCGCACTGAGTCAATGCGGTCTTAGCCTCTCTGGTGTCAACACTCTGTCTGATTTTTGATTTTTTTTTTTTTTTTTCCAAAATCAGACTTGACACCAGAGAGGCTGAATACCGCACTGAGTCAATGCGGTCTTAGCCTCTCTGGTCTCAACACTCTGTCTGATTTTGGATTTTTTTTTTTTTTTTCCAAAATCAGACTTGACACCAGAGAGGCTGAATACCGCACTGAGTCAATGCGGTCTTAGCCTCTCTGGTGTCAACACTCTGTCTGATTTTTGATTTTTTTTTTTTTTTTTCTAAAATCAGACTTGACACCAGAGAGGCTGAATACCGCACTGAGTCAATGCGGTCTTAGCCTCTCTGGTCTCAACACTCTGTCTGATTTTGGATTTTTTTTTTTTTTTTTTTCCAAAATCAGACTTGACACCAGAGAGGCTGAATACCGCACTGAGTCAATGCGGTCTTAGCCTCTCTGGTCTCAACACTCTGTCTGATTTTGGATTTTTTTTTTTTTTTTTTCCAAAATCAGACTTGACACCAGAGAGGCTGAATACCGCACTGAGTCAATGCGGTCTTAGCCTCTCTGGTGTCAACACTCTGTCTGATTTTGGATTTTTTTTTTTTTTTTTTCCAAAATCAGACTTGACACCAGAGAGGCTGAATACCGCACTGAGTCAATGCGGTCTTAGCCTCTCTGGTCTCAACACTCTGTCTGATTTTGGATTTTTTTTTTTTTTTTTCCAAAATCAGACTTGACACCAGAGAGGCTGAATACCGCACTGAGTCAATGCGGTCTTAGCCTCTCTGGTGTCAACACTCTGTCTGATTTTGGATTTTTTTTTTTTTTTTCCAAAATCAGACTTGACACCAGAGAGGCTGAATACTGCACTGAGTCAATGCGGTCTTAGCCTCTCTGGTCTCACACACTGTCTGATTTTGGATTTTTTTTTTTTTTTTTTCCAAAATCAGACTTGACACCAGAGAGGCTGAATACCGCACTGAGTCAATGCGGTCTTAGCCTCTCTGGTGTCAACACTCTGTCTGATTTTGGATTTTTTTTTTTTTTTTTTTTTTCAAAATCAGACTTGACACCAGAGAGGCTGAATACTGCACTGAGTCAATGCGGTCTTAGCCTCTCTGGTCTCAACACTCTGTCTGATTTTGAATTTTTTTTTTTTTTTCCAAAATCAGACTTGACACCAGAGAGGCTGAATACCGCACTGAGTCAATGCGGTCTTAGCCTCTCTGGTCTCAACACTCTGTCTGATTTTGGATTTTTTTTTTTTTTTTTCCAAAATCAGACTTGACACCAGAGAGGCTGAATACCGCACTGAGTCAATGCGGTCTTAGCCTCTCTGGTGTCAACACTCTGTCTGATTTTGGATTTTTTTTTTTTTTTTTCCAAAATCAGACTTGACACCAGAGAGGCTGAATACCGCACTGAGTCAATGCGGTCTTAGCCTCTCTGGTCTCAACACACTGTCTGATTTTGGATTTTTTTTTTTTTTTTTTTTCCAAAATCAGACTTGACACCAGAGAGGCTGAATACCGCACTGAGTCAATGCGGTCTTAGCCTCTCTGGTGTCAACACTCTGTCTGATTTTGGATTTTTTTTTTTTTTTTTCCAAAATCAGACTTGACACCAGAGAGGCTGAATACTGCACTGAGTCAATGCGGTCTTAGCCTCTCTGGTCTCAACACTCTGTCTGATTTTGGATTTTTTTTTTTTTTTCCAAAATCAGACTTGACACCAGAGAGGCTGAATACCGCACTGAGTCAATGCGGTCTTAGCCTCTCTGGTGTCAACACTCTGTCTGATTTTGGATTTTTTTTTTTTTTTTTCCAAAATCAGACTTGACACCAGAGAGGCTGAATACCGCACTGAGTCAATGCGGTCTTAGCCTCTCTGGTGTCAACACTCTGTCTGATTTTGGATTTTTTTTTTTTTTTTTTCAAAATCAGACTTGACACCAGAGAGGCTGAATACTGCACTGAGTCAATGCGGTCTTAGCCTCTCTGGTCTCAACACTCTGTCTGATTTTGGATTTTTTTTTTTTTTCCAAAATCAGACTTGACACCAGAGAGGCTGAATACCGCACTGAGTCAATGCGGTCTTAGCCTCTCTGGTCTCAACACTCTGTCTGATTTTGGATTTTTTTTTTTTTTTTTTTTCCAAAATCAGACTTGACACCAGAGAGGCTGAATACCGCACTGAGTCAATGCGGTCTTAGCCTCTCTGGTGTCAACACTCTGTCTGATTTTGGATTTTTTTTTTTTTTTTTCCAAAATCAGACTTGACACCAGAGAGGCTGAATACCGCACTGAGTCAATGCGGTCTTAGCCTCTCTGGTGTCGACACTCTGTCTGATTTTGGATTTTTTTTTTTTTTTTTCCAAAATCAGACTTGACACCAGAGAGGCTGAATACCGCACTGAGTCAATGCGGTCTTAGCCTCTCTGGTCTCAACACACTGTCTGATTCTGATTTTGGATTTTTTTTTTTTTTTTTTTTTCCAAAATCAGACTTGACACCAGAGAGGCTGAATACCGCACTGAGTCAATGCGGTCTTAGCCTCTCTGGTGTCGACACTCTGTCTGATTTTGGATTTTTTTTTTTTTTTTTCCAAAATCAGACTTGACACCAGAGAGGCTGAATACCGCACTGAGTCAATGCGGTCTTAGCCTCTCTGGTCTCAACACTCTGTCTGATTTTGGATTTTTTTTTTTTTTTTCCCAAAATCAGACTTGACACCAGAGAGGCTGAATACCGCACTGAGTCAATGCGGTCTTAGCCTCTCTGGTGTCAACACTCTGTCTGATTTTGGATTTTTTTTTTTTTTTTCCAAAATCAGACTTGACACCAGAGAGGCTGAATACCGCACTGAGTCAATGCGGTCTTAGCCTCTCTGGTGTCAACACTCTGTCTGATTTTGGATTTTTTTTTTTTTTTTTTTCAAAATCAGACTTGACACCAGAGAGGCTGAATACTGCACTGAGTCAATGCGGTCTTAGCCTCTCTGGTCTCAACACTCTGTCTGATTTTGGATTTTTTTTTTTTTCCAAAATCAGACTTGACACCAGAGAGGCTGAATACTGCACTGAGTCAATGCGGTCTTAGCCTCTCTGGTGTCAACACTCTGTCTGATTTTGGATTTTCTTTTTTTTTTTTTTTTCCAAAATCAGACTTGACACCAGAGAGGCTGAATACCGCACTGAGTCAATGCGGTCTTAGCCTCTCTGGTCTCGACACTCTGTCTGATTTTGGATTTTTTTTTCTTTTTTCCAAAATCAGACTTGACACCAGAGAGGCTGAATACCGCACTGAGTCAATGCGGTCTTAGCCTCTCTGGTGTCAACACTCTGTCTGATTTTGGATTTTTTTTTTTTTTTCCAAAATCAGACTTGACACCAGAGAGGCTGAATACTGCACTGAGTCAATGCGGTCTTAGCCTCTCTGGTCTCAACACTCTGTCTGATTTTGGATTTTTTTTTTTTTTTTTCCAAAATCAGACTTGACACCAGAGAGGCTGAATACCGCACTGAGTCAATGCGGTCTTAGCCTCTCTGGTGTCAACACTCTGTCTGATTTTTGATTTTTGATTTTTTTTTTTCCAAAATCAGACTTGACACCAGAGAGGCTGAATACCGCACTGAGTCAATGCGGTCTTAGCCTCTCTGGTCTCAACACTCTGTCTGATTTTGGATTTTTTTTTTCTTTTTTTTCCAAAATCAGACTTGACACCAGAGAGGCTGAATACCGCACTGAGTCAATGCGGTCTTAGCCTCTCTGGTGTCAACACTCTGTCTGATTTTGGATTTTTTTTTTTTTTTTTCCAAAATCAGACTTGACACCAGAGAGGCTGAATACCGCACTGAGTCAATGCGGTCTTAGCCTCTCTGGTCTCAACACTCTGTCTGATTTTGGATTTTTTTTTTTTTTTTCCAAAATCAGACTTGACACCAGAGAGGCTGAATACCGCACTGAGTCAATGCGGTCTTAGCCTCTCTGGTGTCAACACTCTGTCTGATTTTGGATTTTTTTTTTTTTTTTTCTAAAATCAGACTTGACACCAGAGAGGCTGAATACCGCACTGAGTCAATGCGGTCTTAGCCTCTCTGGTCTCAACACTCTGTCTGATTTTGGATTTTTTTTTTTTTTTTTTCCAAAATCAGACTTGACACCAGAGAGGCTGAATACCGCACTGAGTCAATGCGGTCTTAGCCTCTCTGGTGTCAACACTCTGTCTGATTTTGGATTTTTTTTTTTTTTTTCCAAAATCAGACTTGACACCAGAGAGGCTGAATACTGCACTGAGTCAATGCGGTCTTAGCCTCTCTGGTCTCAACACTCTGTCTGATTTTGGATTTTTTTTTTTTTTTTCCAAAATCAGACTTGACACCAGAGAGGCTGAATACCGCACTGAGTCAATGCGGTCTTAGCCTCTCTGGTGTCAACACTCTGTCTGATTTTGGATTTTTTTTTTTTTTTTTTTTTTCAAAATCAGACTTGACACCAGAGAGGCTGAATACTGCACTGAGTCAATGCGGTCTTAGCCTCTCTGGTCTCAACACTCTGTCTGATTTTGAATTTTTTTTTTTTTTTCCAAAATCAGACTTGACACCAGAGAGGCTGAATACCGCACTGAGTCAATGCGGTCTTAGCCTCTCTGGTCTCAACACTCTGTCTGATTTTGGATTTTTTTTTTTTTTTTTTCCAAAATCAGACTTGACACCAGAGAGGCTGAATACCGCACTGAGTCAATGCGGTCTTAGCCTCTCTGGTGTCAACACTCTGTCTGATTTTGGATTTTTTTTTTTTTTTTTTCCAAAATCAGACTTGACACCAGAGAGGCTGAATACCGCACTGAGTCAATGCGGTCTTAGCCTCTCTGGTCTCAACACACTGTCTGATTTTGGATTTTTTTTTTTTTTTTTTTTCCAAAATCAGACTTGACACCAGAGAGGCTGAATACCGCACTGAGTCAATGCGGTCTTAGCCTCTCTGGTGTCAACACTCTGTCTGATTTTGGATTTTTTTTTTTTTTTTCCAAAATCAGACTTGACACCAGAGAGGCTGAATACCGCACTGAGTCAATGCAGTCTTAGCCTCTCTGGTCTCAACACTCTGTCTGATTTTGGATTTTTTTTTTTTTTTCCCAAAATCAGACTTGACACCAGAGAGGCTGAATACCGCACTGAGTCAATGCGGTCTTAGCCTCTCTGGTGTCAACACTCTGTCTGATTTTGGATTTTGGATTTTTTTTTTTTTTCCAAAATCAGACTTGACACCAGAGAGGCTGAATACCGCACTGAGTCAATGCGGTCTTAGCCTCTCTGGTGTCAACACTCTGTCTGATTTTGGATTTTTTTTTTTTTTTTTTTCAAAATCAGACTTGACACCAGAGAGGCTGAATACTGCACTGAGTCAATGCGGTCTTAGCCTCTCTGGTCTCAACACTCTGTCTGATTTTGGATTTTCTTTTTTTTTCCAAAATCAGACTTGACACCAGAGAGGCTGAATACCGCACTGAGTCAATGCGGTCTTAGCCTCTCTGGTCTCAACACTCTGTCTGATTTTGGATTTTTTTTTTTTTTTTTTTTCCAAAATCAGACTTGACACCAGAGAGGCTGAATACCGCACTGAGTCAATGCGGTCTTAGCCTCTCTGGTGTCAACACTCTGTCTGATTTTGGATTTTTTTTTTTTTTTTCCAAAATCAGACTTGACACCAGAGAGGCTGAATACCGCACTGAGTCAATGCGGTCTTAGCCTCTCTGGTCTCAACACTCTGTCTGATTTTGGATTTTTTTTTTTTTTTTTTCCAAAATCAGACTTGACACCAGAGAGGCTGAATACCGCACTGAGTCAATGCGGTCTTAGCCTCTCTGGTGTCAACACTCTGTCTGATTTTGGATTTTTTTTTTTTTTTTTCCAAAATCAGACTTGACACCAGAGAGGCTGAATACCGCACTGAGTCAATGCGGTCTTAGCCTCTCTGGTGTCAACACTCTGTCTGATTTTGGATTTTTTTTTTTTTTTCCAAAATCAGACTTGACACCAGAGAGGCTGAATACCGCACTGAGTCAATGCGGTCTTAGCCTCTCTGGTGTCAACACTCTGTCTGATTTTGGATTTTTTTTTTTTTTCCAAAATCAGACTTGACACCAGAGAGGCTGAATACTGCACTGAGTCAATGCGGTCTTAGCCTCTCTGGTCTCAACACTCTGTCTGATTTTGGATTTTTTTTTTTTTTTTTCCAAAATCAGACTTGACACCAGAGAGGCTGAATACCGCACTGAGTCAATGCGGTCTTAGCCTCTCTGGTGTCAACACTCTGTCTGATTTTTGATTTTTTTTTTTTTTTTTCCAAAATCAGACTTGACACCAGAGAGGCTGAATACCGCACTGAGTCAATGCGGTCTTAGCCTCTCTGGTCTCAACACTCTGTATGATTTTGGATTTTTTTTTTTCTTTTTTTTCCAAAATCAGACTTGACACCAGAGAGGCTGAATACCGCACTGAGTCAATGCGGTCTTAGCCTCTCTGGTCTCAACACTCTGTCTGATTTTGGATTTTTTTTTTTTTTTTTTCCAAAATCAGACTTGACACCAGAGAGGCTGAATACCGCACTGAGTCAATGCGGTCTTAGCCTCTCTGGTGTCAACACTCTGTCTGATTTTGGATTTTTTTTTTTTTTTTTTCCAAAATCAGACTTGACACCAGAGAGGCTGAATACCGCACTGAGTCAATGCGGTCTTAGCCTCTCTGGTCTCAACACACTGTCTGATTTTGGATTTTTTTTTTTTTTTTTTTTTCCAAAATCAGACTTGACACCAGAGAGGCTGAATACCGCACTGAGTCAATGCGGTCTTAGCCTCTCTGGTGTCAACACTCTGTCTGATTTTGGATTTTTTTTTTTTTTTTTCCAAAATCAGACTTGACACCAGAGAGGCTGAATACTGCACTGAGTCAATGCGGTCTTAGCCTCTCTGGTCTCAACACTGTCTGATTTTGGATTTTTTTTTTTTTTTCCCAAAATCAGACTTGACACCAGAGAGGCTGAATACCGCACTGAGTCAATGCGGTCTTAGCCTCTCTGGTGTCAACACTCTGTCTGATTTTGGATTTTTTTTTTTTTTTTCCAAAATCAGACTTGACACCAGAGAGGCTGAATACCGCACTGAGTCAATGCGGTCTTAGCCTCTCTGGTGTCAACACTCTGTCTGATTTTGGATTTTTTTTTTTTTTTTTTCAAAATCAGACTTGACACCAGAGAGGCTGAATACTGCACTGAGTCAATGCGGTCTTAGCCTCTCTGGTCTCAACACTCTGTCTGATTTTGGATTTTTTTTTTTTTTTCCAAAATCAGACTTGACACCAGAGAGGCTGAATACCGCACTGAGTCAATGCGGTCTTAGCCTCTCTGGTCTCAACACTCTGTCTGATTTTGGATTTTTTTTTTTTTTTTTTTTCCAAAATCAGACTTGACACCAGAGAGGCTGAATACCGCACTGAGTCAATGCGGTCTTAGCCTCTCTGGTGTCAACACTCTGTCTGATTTTGGATTTTTTTTTTTTTTTTTCCAAAATCAGACTTGACACCAGAGAGGCTGAATACCGCACTGAGTCAATGCGGTCTTAGCCTCTCTGGTGTCAACACTCTGTCTGATTTTGGATTTTTTTTTTTTTTTTTTTCAAAATCAGACTTGACACCAGAGAGGCTGAATACTGCACTGAGTCAATGCGGTCTTAGCCTCTCTGGTCTCAACACTCTGTCTGATTTTGGATTTTTTTTTTTTTTCCAAAATCAGACTTGACACCAGAGAGGCTGAATACTGCACTGAGTCAATGCGGTCTTAGCCTCTCTGGTGTCAACACTCTGTCTGATTTTGGATTTTCTTTTTTTTTTTTTTTTCCAAAATCAGACTTGACACCAGAGAGGCTGAATACCGCACTGAGTCAATGCGGTCTTAGCCTCTCTGGTCTCGACACTCTGTCTGATTTTGGATTTTTTTTTCTTTTTTCCAAAATCAGACTTGACACCAGAGAGGCTGAATACCGCACTGAGTCAATGCGGTCTTAGCCTCTCTGGTGTCAACACTCTGTCTGATTTTGGATTTTTTTTTTTTTTTTCCAAAATCAGACTTGACACCAGAGAGGCTGAATACTGCACTGAGTCAATGCGGTCTTAGCCTCTCTGGTCTCAACACTCTGTCTGATTTTGGATTTTTTTTTTTTTTTTTCCAAAATCAGACTTGACACCAGAGAGGCTGAATACCGCACTGAGTCAATGCGGTCTTAGCCTCTCTGGTGTCAACACTCTGTCTGATTTTTGATTTTTGATTTTTTTTTTTCCAAAATCAGACTTGACACCAGAGAGGCTGAATACCGCACTGAGTCAATGCGGTCTTAGCCTCTCTGGTCTCAACACTCTGTCTGATTTTGGATTTTTTTTTTCTTTTTTTTCCAAAATCAGACTTGACACCAGAGAGGCTGAATACCGCACTGAGTCAATGCGGTCTTAGCCTCTCTGGTGTCAACACTCTGTCTGATTTTGGATTTTTTTTTTTTTTTTTCCAAAATCAGACTTGACACCAGAGAGGCTGAATACCGCACTGAGTCAATGCGGTCTTAGCCTCTCTGGTCTCAACACTCTGTCTGATTTTGGATTTTTTTTTTTTTTTTTCCAAAATCAGACTTGACACCAGAGAGGCTGAATACCGCACTGAGTCAATGCGGTCTTAGCCTCTCTGGTGTCAACACTCTGTCTGATTTTGGATTTTTTTTTTTTTTTTTCTAAAATCAGACTTGACACCAGAGAGGCTGAATACCGCACTGAGTCAATGCGGTCTTAGCCTCTCTGGTCTCAACACTCTGTCTGATTTTGGATTTTTTTTTTTTTTTTTTCCAAAATCAGACTTGACACCAGAGAGGCTGAATACCGCACTGAGTCAATGCGGTCTTAGCCTCTCTGGTGTCAACACTCTGTCTGATTTTGGATTTTTTTTTTTTTTTTTCCAAAATCAGACTTGACACCAGAGAGGCTGAATACTGCACTGAGTCAATGCGGTCTTAGCCTCTCTGGTCTCAACACTCTGTCTGATTTTGGATTTTTTTTTTTTTTTTTCCAAAATCAGACTTGACACCAGAGAGGCTGAATACCGCACTGAGTCAATGCGGTCTTAGCCTCTCTGGTGTCAACACTCTGTCTGATTTTGGATTTTTTTTTTTTTTTTTTTTTTTCAAAATCAGACTTGACACCAGAGAGGCTGAATACTGCACTGAGTCAATGCGGTCTTAGCCTCTCTGGTCTCAACACTCTGTCTGATTTTGAATTTTTTTTTTTTTTTCCAAAATCAGACTTGACACCAGAGAGGCTGAATACCGCACTGAGTCAATGCGGTCTTAGCCTCTCTGGTCTCAACACTCTGTCTGATTTTGGATTTTTTTTTTTTTTTTTTCCAAAATCAGACTTGACACCAGAGAGGCTGAATACTGCACTGAGTCAATGCGGTCTTAGCCTCTCTGGTGTCAACACTCTGTCTGATTTTGGATTTTTTTTTTTTTTTTTTCCAAAATCAGACTTGACACCAGAGAGGCTGAATACCGCACTGAGTCAATGCGGTCTTAGCCTCTCTGGTCTCAACACACTGTCTGATTTTGGATTTTTTTTTTTTTTTTTTTCCAAAATCAGACTTGACACCAGAGAGGCTGAATACCGCACTGAGTCAATGCGGTCTTAGCCTCTCTGGTGTCAACACTCTGTCTGATTTTGGATTTTTTTTTTTTTTTTTCCAAAATCAGACTTGACACCAGAGAGGCTGAATACCGCACTGAGTCAATGCAGTCTTAGCCTCTCTGGTCTCAACACTCTGTCTGATTTTGGATTTTTTTTTTTTTTTCCCAAAATCAGACTTGACACCAGAGAGGCTGAATACCGCACTGAGTCAATGCGGTCTTAGCCTCTCTGGTGTCAACACTCTGTCTGATTTTGGATTTTGGATTTTTTTTTTTTTTCCAAAATCAGACTTGACACCAGAGAGGCTGAATACTGCACTGAGTCAATGCGGTCTTAGCCTCTCTGGTCTCAACACTCTGTCTGATTTTGGATTTTTTTTTTTTTTTTTCCAAAATCAGACTTGACACCAGAGAGGCTGAATACCGCACTGAGTCAATGCGGTCTTAGCCTCTCTGGTGTCAACACTCTGTCTGATTTTGGATTTTTTTTTTTTTTTTTTTTTTCAAAATCAGACTTGACACCAGAGAGGCTGAATACTGCACTGAGTCAATGCGGTCTTAGCCTCTCTGGTCTCAACACTCTGTCTGATTTTGAATTTTTTTTTTTTTTCCAAAATCAGACTTGACACCAGAGAGGCTGAATACCGCACTGAGTCAATGCGGTCTTAGCCTCTCTGGTCTCAACACTCTGTCTGATTTTGGATTTTTTTTTTTTTTTTTTCCAAAATCAGACTTGACACCAGAGAGGCTGAATACTGCACTGAGTCAATGCGGTCTTAGCCTCTCTGGTGTCAACACTCTGTCTGATTTTGGATTTTTTTTTTTTTTTTTTCCAAAATCAGACTTGACACCAGAGAGGCTGAATACCGCACTGAGTCAATGCGGTCTTAGCCTCTCTGGTCTCAACACACTGTCTGATTTTGGATTTTTTTTTTTTTTTTTTTTCCAAAATCAGACTTGACACCAGAGAGGCTGAATACCGCACTGAGTCAATGCGGTCTTAGCCTCTCTGGTGTCAACACTCTGTCTGATTTTGGATTTTTTTTTTTTTTTTCCAAAATCAGACTTGACACCAGAGAGGCTGAATACCGCACTGAGTCAATGCAGTCTTAGCCTCTCTGGTCTCAACACTCTGTCTGATTTTGGATTTTTTTTTTTTTTCCCAAAATCAGACTTGACACCAGAGAGGCTGAATACCGCACTGAGTCAATGCGGTCTTAGCCTCTCTGGTGTCAACACTCTGTCTGATTTTGGATTTTGGATTTTTTTTTTTTTTCCAAAATCAGACTTGACACCAGAGAGGCTGAATACCGCACTGAGTCAATGCGGTCTTAGCCTCTCTGGTGTCAACACTCTGTCTGATTTTGGATTTTTTTTTTTTTTTTTTTCAAAATCAGACTTGACACCAGAGAGGCTGAATACTGCACTGAGTCAATGCGGTCTTAGCCTCTCTGGTCTCAACACTCTGTCTGATTTTGGATTTTCTTTTTTTTTTCCAAAATCAGACTTGACACCAGAGAGGCTGAATACCGCACTGAGTCAATGCGGTCTTAGCCTCTCTGGTCTCAACACTCTGTCTGATTTTGGATTTTTTTTTTTTTTTTTTTTTCCAAAATCAGACTTGACACCAGAGAGGCTGAATACCGCACTGAGTCAATGCGGTCTTAGCCTCTCTGGTGTCAACACTCTGTCTGATTTTGGATTTTTTTTTTTTTTTTTCCAAAATCAGACTTGACACCAGAGAGGCTGAATACCGCACTGAGTCAATGCGGTCTTAGCCTCTCTGGTCTCAACACTCTGTCTGATTTTGGATTTTTTTTTTTTTTTTTCCAAAATCAGACTTGACACCAGAGAGGCTGAATACCGCACTGAGTCAATGCGGTCTTAGCCTCTCTGGTGTCAACACTCTGTCTGATTTTGGATTTTTTTTTTTTTTTTTCCAAAATCAGACTTGACACCAGAGAGGCTGAATACCGCACTGAGTCAATGCGGTCTTAGCCTCTCTGGTGTCAACACTCTGTCTGATTTTGGATTTTTTTTTTTTTTTCCAAAATCAGACTTGACACCAGAGAGGCTGAATACCGCACTGAGTCAATGCGGTCTTAGCCTCTCTGGTGTCAACACTCTGTCTGATTTTGGATTTTTTTTTTTTTTCCAAAATCAGACTTGACACCAGAGAGGCTGAATACTGCACTGAGTCAATGCGGTCTTAGCCTCTCTGGTCTCAACACTCTGTCTGATTTTGGATTTTTTTTTTTTTTTTTCCAAAATCAGACTTGACACCAGAGAGGCTGAATACCGCACTGAGTCAATGCGGTCTTAGCCTCTCTGGTCTCAACACTCTGTATGATTTTGGATTTTTTTTTTTCTTTTTTTTCCAAAATCAGACTTGACACCAGAGAGGCTGAATACCGCACTGAGTCAATGCGGTCTTAGCCTCTCTGGTCTCAACACTCTGTCTGATTTTGGATTTTTTTTTTTTTTTTTTCCAAAATCAGACTTGACACCAGAGAGGCTGAATACCGCACTGAGTCAATGCGGTCTTAGCCTCTCTGGTGTCAACACTCTGTCTGATTTTGGATTTTTTTTTTTTTTTTTTCCAAAATCAGACTTGACACCAGAGAGGCTGAATACCGCACTGAGTCAATGCGGTCTTAGCCTCTCTGGTCTCAACACACTGTCTGATTTTGGATTTTTTTTTTTTTTTTTTTTTCCAAAATCAGACTTGACACCAGAGAGGCTGAATACCGCACTGAGTCAATGCGGTCTTAGCCTCTCTGGTGTCAACACTCTGTCTGATTTTGGATTTTTTTTTTTTTTTTCCAAAATCAGACTTGACACCAGAGAGGCTGAATACTGCACTGAGTCAATGCGGTCTTAGCCTCTCTGGTCTCAACACTGTCTGATTTTGGATTTTTTTTTTTTTTTCCCAAAATCAGACTTGACACCAGAGAGGCTGAATACCGCACTGAGTCAATGCGGTCTTAGCCTCTCTGGTGTCAACACTCTGTCTGATTTTGGATTTTTTTTTTTTTTTTCCAAAATCAGACTTGACACCAGAGAGGCTGAATACCGCACTGAGTCAATGCGGTCTTAGCCTCTCTGGTGTCAACACTCTGTCTGATTTTGGATTTTTTTTTTTTTTTTTTTCAAAATCAGACTTGACACCAGAGAGGCTGAATACTGCACTGAGTCAATGCGGTCTTAGCCTCTCTGGTCTCAACACTCTGTCTGATTTTGGATTTTTTTTTTTTTTTCCAAAATCAGACTTGACACCAGAGAGGCTGAATACCGCACTGAGTCAATGCGGTCTTAGCCTCTCTGGTCTCAACACTCTGTCTGATTTTGGATTTTTTTTTTTTTTTTTTTTTCCAAAATCAGACTTGACACCAGAGAGGCTGAATACCGCACTGAGTCAATGCGGTCTTAGCCTCTCTGGTGTCAACACTCTGTCTGATTTTGGATTTTTTTTTTTTTTTTTCCAAAATCAGACTTGACACCAGAGAGGCTGAATACCGCACTGAGTCAATGCGGTCTTAGCCTCTCTGGTCTCAACACACTGTCTGATTTTGGATTTTTTTTTTTTTTTTTTTTCCAAAATCAGACTTGACACCAGAGAGGCTGAATACCGCACTGAGTCAATGCGGTCTTAGCCTCTCTGGTGTCGACACTCTGTCTGATTTTGGATTTTTTTTTTTTTTTTTCCAAAATCAGACTTGACACCAGAGAGGCTGAATACCGCACTGAGTCAATGCGGTCTTAGCCTCTCTGGTCTCAACACTCTGTCTGATTTTGGATTTTTTTTTTTTTTTCCCAAAATCAGACTTGACACCAGAGAGGCTGAATACCGCACTGAGTCAATGCGGTCTTAGCCTCTCTGGTGTCAACACTCTGTCTGATTTTGGATTTTTTTTTTTTTTTTCCAAAATCAGACTTGACACCAGAGAGGCTGAATACCGCACTGAGTCAATGCGGTCTTAGCCTCTCTGGTGTCAACACTCTGTCTGATTTTGGATTTTTTTTTTTTTTTTTTTCAAAATCAGACTTGACACCAGAGAGGCTGAATACTGCACTGAGTCAATGCGGTCTTAGCCTCTCTGGTCTCAACACTCTGTCTGATTTTGGATTTTTTTTTTTTTTCCAAAATCAGACTTGACACCAGAGAGGCTGAATACTGCACTGAGTCAATGCGGTCTTAGCCTCTCTGGTGTCAACACTCTGTCTGATTTTGGATTTTCTTTTTTTTTTTTTTTTCCAAAATCAGACTTGACACCAGAGAGGCTGAATACCGCACTGAGTCAATGCGGTCTTAGCCTCTCTGGTCTCGACACTCTGTCTGATTTTGGATTTTTTTTTTTTTTTTCCAAAATCAGACTTGACACCAGAGAGGCTGAATACTGCACTGAGTCAATGCGGTCTTAGCCTCTCTGGTCTCAACACTCTGTCTGATTTTGGATTTTTTTTTTTTTTTTTCCAAAATCAGACTTGACACCAGAGAGGCTGAATACCGCACTGAGTCAATGCGGTCTTAGCCTCTCTGGTCTCAACACTCTGTCTGATTTTGGATTTTTTTTTTTTTTTTTTTTTCCAAAATCAGACTTGACACCAGAGAGGCTGAATACCGCACTGAGTCAATGCGGTCTTAGCCTCTCTGGTGTCAACACTCTGTCTGATTTTGGATTTTTTTTTTTTTTTTTCCAAAATCAGACTTGACACCAGAGAGGCTGAATACCGCACTGAGTCAATGCGGTCTTAGCCTCTCTGGTGTCAACACTCTGTCTGATTTTGGATTTTTTTTTTTTTTTTTTTCAAAATCAGACTTGACACCAGAGAGGCTGAATACTGCACTGAGTCAATGCGGTCTTAGCCTCTCTGGTCTCAACACTCTGTCTGATTTTGGATTTTTTTTTTTTTTTCCAAAATCAGACTTGACACCAGAGAGGCTGAATACTGCACTGAGTCAATGCGGTCTTAGCCTCTCTGGTGTCAACACTCTGTCTGATTTTGGATTTTCTTTTTTTTTTTTTTTTCCAAAATCAGACTTGACACCAGAGAGGCTGAATACCGCACTGAGTCAATGCGGTCTTAGCCTCTCTGGTCTCGACACTCTGTCTGATTTTGGATTTTTTTTTCTTTTTTCCAAAATCAGACTTGACACCAGAGAGGCTGAATACCGCACTGAGTCAATGCGGTCTTAGCCTCTCTGGTGTCAACACTCTGTCTGATTTTGGATTTTTTTTTTTTTTTCCAAAATCAGACTTGACACCAGAGAGGCTGAATACTGCACTGAGTCAATGCGGTCTTAGCCTCTCTGGTCTCAACACTCTGTCTGATTTTGGATTTTTTTTTTTTTTTTTCCAAAATCAGACTTGACACCAGAGAGGCTGAATACCGCACTGAGTCAATGCGGTCTTAGCCTCTCTGGTGTCAACACTCTGTCTGATTTTTGATTTTTGATTTTTTTTTTTCCAAAATCAGACTTGACACCAGAGAGGCTGAATACCGCACTGAGTCAATGCGGTCTTAGCCTCTCTGGTCTCAACACTCTGTCTGATTTTGGATTTTTTTTTTCTTTTTTTTCCAAAATCAGACTTGACACCAGAGAGGCTGAATACCGCACTGAGTCAATGCGGTCTTAGCCTCTCTGGTGTCAACACTCTGTCTGATTTTGGATTTTTTTTTTTTTTTTTCCAAAATCAGACTTGACACCAGAGAGGCTGAATACCGCACTGAGTCAATGCGGTCTTAGCCTCTCTGGTCTCAACACTCTGTCTGATTTTGGATTTTTTTTTTTTTTTTCCAAAATCAGACTTGACACCAGAGAGGCTGAATACCGCACTGAGTCAATGCGGTCTTAGCCTCTCTGGTGTCAACACTCTGTCTGATTTTGGATTTTTTTTTTTTTTTTTCTAAAATCAGACTTGACACCAGAGAGGCTGAATACCGCACTGAGTCAATGCGGTCTTAGCCTCTCTGGTCTCAACACTCTGTCTGATTTTGGATTTTTTTTTTTTTTTTTCCAAAATCAGACTTGACACCAGAGAGGCTGAATACCGCACTGAGTCAATGCGGTCTTAGCCTCTCTGGTGTCAACACTCTGTCTGATTTTGGATTTTTTTTTTTTTTTTTCCAAAATCAGACTTGACACCAGAGAGGCTGAATACTGCACTGAGTCAATGCGGTCTTAGCCTCTCTGGTCTCAACACTCTGTCTGATTTTGGATTTTTTTTTTTTTTTTCCAAAATCAGACTTGACACCAGAGAGGCTGAATACCGCACTGAGTCAATGCGGTCTTAGCCTCTCTGGTGTCAACACTCTGTCTGATTTTGGATTTTTTTTTTTTTTTTTTTTTTCAAAATCAGACTTGACACCAGAGAGGCTGAATACTGCACTGAGTCAATGCGGTCTTAGCCTCTCTGGTCTCAACACTCTGTCTGATTTTGAATTTTTTTTTTTTTTTCCAAAATCAGACTTGACACCAGAGAGGCTGAATACCGCACTGAGTCAATGCGGTCTTAGCCTCTCTGGTCTCAACACTCTGTCTGATTTTGGATTTTTTTTTTTTTTTTTTTCCAAAATCAGACTTGACACCAGAGAGGCTGAATACTGCACTGAGTCAATGCGGTCTT
Organism: Poromitra crassiceps; assembly: GCF_964638095.1. Lineage (NCBI taxonomy): Eukaryota > Metazoa > Chordata > Actinopteri > Beryciformes > Melamphaidae > Poromitra > Poromitra crassiceps. The sequence continues at coordinate 36,040 of NW_028151575.1, read as the reverse complement.
AGCCTCTCTGGTGTCAACACTCTGTCTGATTTTGGATTTTTTTTTTTTTTTTTTCCAAAATCAGACTTGACACCAGAGAGGCTGAATACCGCACTGAGTCAATGCGGTCTTAGCCTCTCTGGTCTCAACACACTGTCTGATTTTGGATTTTTTTTTTTTTTTTTTTTCCAAAATCAGACTTGACACCAGAGAGGCTGAATACCGCACTGAGTCAATGCGGTCTTAGCCTCTCTGGTGTCAACACTCTGTCTGATTTTGGATTTTTTTTTTTTTTTTCCAAAATCAGACTTGACACCAGAGAGGCTGAATACCGCACTGAGTCAATGCAGTCTTAGCCTCTCTGGTCTCAACACTCTGTCTGATTTTGGATTTTTTTTTTTTTTCCCAAAATCAGACTTGACACCAGAGAGGCTGAATACCGCACTGAGTCAATGCGGTCTTAGCCTCTCTGGTGTCAACACTCTGTCTGATTTTGGATTTTGGATTTTTTTTTTTTTTCCAAAATCAGACTTGACACCAGAGAGGCTGAATACCGCACTGAGTCAATGCGGTCTTAGCCTCTCTGGTGTCAACACTCTGTCTGATTTTGGATTTTTTTTTTTTTTTTTTTCAAAATCAGACTTGACACCAGAGAGGCTGAATACTGCACTGAGTCAATGCGGTCTTAGCCTCTCTGGTCTCAACACTCTGTCTGATTTTGGATTTTCTTTTTTTTTCCAAAATCAGACTTGACACCAGAGAGGCTGAATACCGCACTGAGTCAATGCGGTCTTAGCCTCTCTGGTCTCAACACTCTGTCTGATTTTGGATTTTTTTTTTTTTTTTTTTTTCCAAAATCAGACTTGACACCAGAGAGGCTGAATACCGCACTGAGTCAATGCGGTCTTAGCCTCTCTGGTGTCAACACTCTGTCTGATTTTGGATTTTTTTTTTTTTTTTCCAAAATCAGACTTGACACCAGAGAGGCTGAATACCGCACTGAGTCAATGCGGTCTTAGCCTCTCTGGTCTCAACACTCTGTCTGATTTTGGATTTTTTTTTTTTTTTTTCCAAAATCAGACTTGACACCAGAGAGGCTGAATACCGCACTGAGTCAATGCGGTCTTAGCCTCTCTGGTGTCAACACTCTGTCTGATTTTGGATTTTTTTTTTTTTTTTTCCAAAATCAGACTTGACACCAGAGAGGCTGAATACCGCACTGAGTCAATGCGGTCTTAGCCTCTCTGGTGTCAACACTCTGTCTGATTTTGGATTTTTTTTTTTTTTTCCAAAATCAGACTTGACACCAGAGAGGCTGAATACCGCACTGAGTCAATGCGGTCTTAGCCTCTCTGGTGTCAACACTCTGTCTGATTTTGGATTTTTTTTTTTTTTCCAAAATCAGACTTGACACCAGAGAGGCTGAATACTGCACTGAGTCAATGCGGTCTTAGCCTCTCTGGTCTCAACACTCTGTCTGATTTTGGATTTTTTTTTTTTTTTTTCCAAAATCAGACTTGACACCAGAGAGGCTGAATACCGCACTGAGTCAATGCGGTCTTAGCCTCTCTGGTCTCAACACTCTGTATGATTTTGGATTTTTTTTTTCTTTTTTTTCCAAAATCAGACTTGACACCAGAGAGGCTGAATACCGCACTGAGTCAATGCGGTCTTAGCCTCTCTGGTCTCAACACTCTGTCTGATTTTGGATTTTTTTTTTTTTTTTTTCCAAAATCAGACTTGACACCAGAGAGGCTGAATACCGCACTGAGTCAATGCGGTCTTAGCCTCTCTGGTGTCAACACTCTGTCTGATTTTGGATTTTTTTTTTTTTTTTTTCCAAAATCAGACTTGACACCAGAGAGGCTGAATACCGCACTGAGTCAATGCGGTCTTAGCCTCTCTGGTCTCAACACACTGTCTGATTTTGGATTTTTTTTTTTTTTTTTTTTTCCAAAATCAGACTTGACACCAGAGAGGCTGAATACCGCACTGAGTCAATGCGGTCTTAGCCTCTCTGGTGTCAACACTCTGTCTGATTTTGGATTTTTTTTTTTTTTTTCCAAAATCAGACTTGACACCAGAGAGGCTGAATACTGCACTGAGTCAATGCGGTCTTAGCCTCTCTGGTCTCAACACTGTCTGATTTTGGATTTTTTTTTTTTTTCCCAAAATCAGACTTGACACCAGAGAGGCTGAATACCGCACTGAGTCAATGCGGTCTTAGCCTCTCTGGTGTCAACACTCTGTCTGATTTTGGATTTTTTTTTTTTTTTTTCCAAAATCAGACTTGACACCAGAGAGGCTGAATACCGCACTGAGTCAATGCGGTCTTAGCCTCTCTGGTGTCAACACTCTGTCTGATTTTGGATTTTTTTTTTTTTTTTTTTCAAAATCAGACTTGACACCAGAGAGGCTGAATACTGCACTGAGTCAATGCGGTCTTAGCCTCTCTGGTCTCAACACTCTGTCTGATTTTGGATTTTTTTTTTTTTTCCAAAATCAGACTTGACACCAGAGAGGCTGAATACCGCACTGAGTCAATGCGGTCTTAGCCTCTCTGGTCTCAACACTCTGTCTGATTTTGGATTTTTTTTTTTTTTTTTTTTTCCAAAATCAGACTTGACACCAGAGAGGCTGAATACCGCACTGAGTCAATGCGGTCTTAGCCTCTCTGGTGTCAACACTCTGTCTGATTTTGGATTTTTTTTTTTTTTTTTTCCAAAATCAGACTTGACACCAGAGAGGCTGAATACCGCACTGAGTCAATGCGGTCTTAGCCTCTCTGGTCTCAACACACTGTCTGATTTTGGATTTTTTTTTTTTTTTTTTTTTCCAAAATCAGACTTGACACCAGAGAGGCTGAATACCGCACTGAGTCAATGCGGTCTTAGCCTCTCTGGTGTCGACACTCTGTCTGATTTTGGATTTTTTTTTTTTTTTTTTCCAAAATCAGACTTGACACCAGAGAGGCTGAATACCGCACTGAGTCAATGCGGTCTTAGCCTCTCTGGTCTCAACACTCTGTCTGATTTTGGATTTTTTTTTTTTTTTTCCCAAAATCAGACTTGACACCAGAGAGGCTGAATACCGCACTGAGTCAATGCGGTCTTAGCCTCTCTGGTGTCAACACTCTGTCTGATTTTGGATTTTTTTTTTTTTTTTTCCAAAATCAGACTTGACACCAGAGAGGCTGAATACCGCACTGAGTCAATGCGGTCTTAGCCTCTCTGGTGTCAACACTCTGTCTGATTTTGGATTTTTTTTTTTTTTTTTTTCAAAATCAGACTTGACACCAGAGAGGCTGAATACTGCACTGAGTCAATGCGGTCTTAGCCTCTCTGGTCTCAACACTCTGTCTGATTTTGGATTTTTTTTTTTTTTTCCAAAATCAGACTTGACACCAGAGAGGCTGAATACTGCACTGAGTCAATGCGGTCTTAGCCTCTCTGGTGTCAACACTCTGTCTGATTTTGGATTTTCTTTTTTTTTTTTTTTTCCAAAATCAGACTTGACACCAGAGAGGCTGAATACCGCACTGAGTCAATGCGGTCTTAGCCTCTCTGGTCTCGACACTCTGTCTGATTTTGGATTTTTTTTTTTTTTTTCCAAAATCAGACTTGACACCAGAGAGGCTGAATACTGCACTGAGTCAATGCGGTCTTAGCCTCTCTGGTCTCAACACTCTGTCTGATTTTGGATTTTTTTTTTTTTTTTTCCAAAATCAGACTTGACACCAGAGAGGCTGAATACCGCACTGAGTCAATGCGGTCTTAGCCTCTCTGGTGTCAACACTCTGTCTGATTTTTGATTTTTGATTTTTTTTTTTCCAAAATCAGACTTGACACCAGAGAGGCTGAATACCGCACTGAGTCAATGCGGTCTTAGCCTCTCTGGTCTCAACACTCTGTCTGATTTTGGATTTTTTTTTTCTTTTTTTTCCAAAATCAGACTTGACACCAGAGAGGCTGAATACCGCACTGAGTCAATGCGGTCTTAGCCTCTCTGGTGTCAACACTCTGTCTGATTTTGGATTTTTTTTTTTTTTTTTCCAAAATCAGACTTGACACCAGAGAGGCTGAATACCGCACTGAGTCAATGCGGTCTTAGCCTCTCTGGTCTCAACACTCTGTCTGATTTTGGATTTTTTTTTTTTTTTTTCCAAAATCAGACTTGACACCAGAGAGGCTGAATACCGCACTGAGTCAATGCGGTCTTAGCCTCTCTGGTGTCAACACTCTGTCTGATTTTGGATTTTTTTTTTTTTTTTTCTAAAATCAGACTTGACACCAGAGAGGCTGAATACCGCACTGAGTCAATGCGGTCTTAGCCTCTCTGGTCTCAACACTCTGTCTGATTTTGGATTTTTTTTTTTTTTTTTTCCAAAATCAGACTTGACACCAGAGAGGCTGAATACCGCACTGAGTCAATGCGGTCTTAGCCTCTCTGGTGTCAACACTCTGTCTGATTTTGGATTTTTTTTTTTTTTTTTCCAAAATCAGACTTGACACCAGAGAGGCTGAATACTGCACTGAGTCAATGCGGTCTTAGCCTCTCTGGTCTCAACACTCTGTCTGATTTTGGATTTTTTTTTTTTTTTTTCCAAAATCAGACTTGACACCAGAGAGGCTGAATACCGCACTGAGTCAATGCGGTCTTAGCCTCTCTGGTGTCAACACTCTGTCTGATTTTGGATTTTTTTTTTTTTTTTTTTTTTTCAAAATCAGACTTGACACCAGAGAGGCTGAATACTGCACTGAGTCAATGCGGTCTTAGCCTCTCTGGTCTCAACACTCTGTCTGATTTTGAATTTTTTTTTTTTTTTCCAAAATCAGACTTGACACCAGAGAGGCTGAATACCGCACTGAGTCAATGCGGTCTTAGCCTCTCTGGTCTCAACACTCTGTCTGATTTTGGATTTTTTTTTTTTTTTTTTCCAAAATCAGACTTGACACCAGAGAGGCTGAATACCGCACTGAGTCAATGCGGTCTTAGCCTCTCTGGTGTCAACACTCTGTCTGATTTTGGATTTTTTTTTTTTTTTTTTTCCAAAATCAGACTTGACACCAGAGAGGCTGAATACCGCACTGAGTCAATGCGGTCTTAGCCTCTCTGGTCTCAACACACTGTCTGATTTTGGATTTTTTTTTTTTTTTTTTTTTCCAAAATCAGACTTGACACCAGAGAGGCTGAATACCGCACTGAGTCAATGCGGTCTTAGCCTCTCTGGTGTCAACACTCTGTCTGATTTTGGATTTTTTTTTTTTTTTTTCCAAAATCAGACTTGACACCAGAGAGGCTGAATACCGCACTGAGTCAATGCGGTCTTAGCCTCTCTGGTGTCAACACTCTGTCTGATTTTGGATTTTGGATTTTTTTTTTTTTTCCAAAATCAGACTTGACACCAGAGAGGCTGAATACCGCACTGAGTCAATGCGGTCTTAGCCTCTCTGGTGTCAACACTCTGTCTGATTTTGGATTTTTTTTTTTTTTTTTTTCAAAATCAGACTTGACACCAGAGAGGCTGAATACTGCACTGAGTCAATGCGGTCTTAGCCTCTCTGGTCTCAACACTCTGTCTGATTTTGGATTTTCTTTTTTTTTTCCAAAATCAGACTTGACACCAGAGAGGCTGAATACCGCACTGAGTCAATGCGGTCTTAGCCTCTCTGGTCTCAACACTCTGTCTGATTTTGGATTTTTTTTTTTTTTTTTTTTTCCAAAATCAGACTTGACACCAGAGAGGCTGAATACCGCACTGAGTCAATGCGGTCTTAGCCTCTCTGGTGTCAACACTCTGTCTGATTTTGGATTTTTTTTTTTTTTTTTCCAAAATCAGACTTGACACCAGAGAGGCTGAATACCGCACTGAGTCAATGCGGTCTTAGCCTCTCTGGTCTCAACACTCTGTCTGATTTTGGATTTTTTTTTTTTTTTTTCCAAAATCAGACTTGACACCAGAGAGGCTGAATACCGCACTGAGTCAATGCGGTCTTAGCCTCTCTGGTGTCAACACTCTGTCTGATTTTGGATTTTTTTTTTTTTTTTTTCCAAAATCAGACTTGACACCAGAGAGGCTGAATACCGCACTGAGTCAATGCGGTCTTAGCCTCTCTGGTGTCAACACTCTGTCTGATTTTGGATTTTTTTTTTTTTTTCCAAAATCAGACTTGACACCAGAGAGGCTGAATACCGCACTGAGTCAATGCGGTCTTAGCCTCTCTGGTGTCAACACTCTGTCTGATTTTGGATTTTTTTTTTTTTTTCCAAAATCAGACTTGACACCAGAGAGGCTGAATACTGCACTGAGTCAATGCGGTCTTAGCCTCTCTGGTCTCAACACTCTGTCTGATTTTGGATTTTTTTTTTTTTTTTTCCAAAATCAGACTTGACACCAGAGAGGCTGAATACCGCACTGAGTCAATGCGGTCTTAGCCTCTCTGGTGTCAACACTCTGTCTGATTTTTGATTTTTTTTTTTTTTTTTCCAAAATCAGACTTGACACCAGAGAGGCTGAATACCGCACTGAGTCAATGCGGTCTTAGCCTCTCTGGTCTCAACACTCTGTATGATTTTGGATTTTTTTTTTTCTTTTTTTTCCAAAATCAGACTTGACACCAGAGAGGCTGAATACCGCACTGAGTCAATGCGGTCTTAGCCTCTCTGGTGTCAACACTCTGTCTGATTTTGGATTTTTTTTTTTTTTTTTCCAAAATCAGACTTGACACCAGAGAGGCTGAATACCGCACTGAGTCAATGCGGTCTTAGCCTCTCTGGTCTCAACACTCTGTCTGATTTTGGATTTTTTTTTTTTTTTTCCAAAATCAGACTTGACACCAGAGAGGCTGAATACCGCACTGAGTCAATGCGGTCTTAGCCTCTCTGGTGTCAACACTCTGTCTGTTTTGGATTTTTTTTTTTTTTTTCCAAAATCAGACTTGACACCAGAGAGGCTGAATACCGCACTGAGTCAATGCGGTCTTAGCCTCTCTGGTCTCAACACTCTGTCTGATTTTGGATTTTTTTTTTTTTTTTTCCAAAATCAGACTTGACACCAGAGAGGCTGAATACCGCACTGAGTCAATGCGGTCTTAGCCTCTCTGGTGTCAACACTCTGTCTGATTTTGGATTTTTTTTTTTTTTTTTCCAAAATCAGACTTGACACCAGAGAGGCTGAATACCGCACTGAGTCAATGCGGTCTTAGCCTCTCTGGTGTCAACACTCTGTCTGATTTTGGATTTTTTTTTTTTTTTTTTTTTTTTAAATCAGACTTGACACCAGAGAGGCTGAATACTGCACTGAGTCAATGCGGTCTTAGCCTCTCTGGTCTCAACACTCTGTCTGATTTTGGATTTTTTTTTTTTTTTCCAAAATCAGACTTGACACCAGAGAGGCTGAATACCGCACTGAGTCAATGCGGTCTTAGCCTCTCTGGTGTCAACACTCTGTCTGATTTTGGATTTTTTTTTTTTTTTTTCCAAAATCAGACTTGACACCAGAGAGGCTGAATACCGCACTGAGTCAATGCGGTCTTAGCCTCTCTGGTCTCAACACTCTGTCTGATTTTGGATTTTTTTTTTTTTTTTTTCCAAAATCAGACTTGACACCAGAGAGGCTGAATACCGCACTGAGTCAATGCGGTCTTAGCCTCTCTGGTGTCAACACTCTGTCTGATTTTGGATTTTTTTTTTTTTTTTCTCCAAAATCAGACTTGACACCAGAGAGGCTGAATACCGCACTGAGTCAATGCAGTCTTAGCCTCTCTGGTCTCAACACTCTGTCTGATTTTGGATTTTTTTTTTTTTTTTTTTTCCAAAATCAGACTTGACACCAGAGAGGCTGAATACCGCACTGAGTCAATGCGGTCTTAGCCTCTCTGGTGTCAACACTCTGTCTGATTTTGGATTTTTTTTTTTTTTTTTTCCAAAATCAGACTTGACACCAGAGAGGCTGAATACCGCACTGAGTCAATGCGGTCTTAGCCTCTCTGGTCTCAACACTCTGTCTGATTTTTGATTTTTTTTTTTTTTTTTCCAAAATCAGACTTGACACCAGAGAGGCTGAATACCGCACTGTCAATGCAGTCTTAGCCTCTCTGGTCTCAACACTGTCTGATTTTGGATTTTTTTTTTTTTTTTTTTTCCAAAATCAGACTTGACACCAGAGAGGCTGAATACCGCACTGAGTCAATGTGTCTTAGCCTCTCTGGTCTCAACACTCTGTCTGATTTTGGATTTTTTTTTTTTTTTCCCAAAATCAGACTTGACACCAGAGAGGCTGAATACCGCACTGAGTCAATGCGGTCTTAGCCTCTCTGGTGTCAACACTCTGTCTGATTTTGGATTTTTTTTTTTTTTTTCTCCAAAATCAGACTTGACACCAGAGAGGCTGAATACCGCACTGAGTCAATGCAGTCTTAGCCTCTCTGGTCTCAACACTCTGTCTGATTTTGGATTTTTTTTTTTTTTTTTTTTCCAAAATCAGACTTGACACCAGAGAGGCTGAATACCGCACTGAGTCAATGCGGTCTTAGCCTCTCTGGTGTCAACACTCTGTCTGATTTTGGATTTTTTTTTTTTTTTTTTCCAAAATCAGACTTGACACCAGAGAGGCTGAATACCGCACTGAGTCAATGCGGTCTTAGCCTCTCTGGTCTCAACACTCTGTCTGATTTTTGATTTTTTTTTTTTTTTTTCCAAAATCAGACTTGACACCAGAGAGGCTGAATACCGCACTGTCAATGCAGTCTTAGCCTCTCTGGTCTCAACACTGTCTGATTTTGGATTTTTTTTTTTTTTTTTTTTCCAAAATCAGACTTGACACCAGAGAGGCTGAATACCGCACTGAGTCAATGTGTCTTAGCCTCTCTGGTCTCAACACTCTGTCTGATTTTGGATTTTTTTTTTTTTTTCCCAAAATCAGACTTGACACCAGAGAGGCTGAATACCGCACTGAGTCAATGCGGTCTTAGCCTCTCTGGTGTCAACACTCTGTCTGATTTTGGATTTTTTTGTTTTTTTTTCCAAAATCAGACTTGACACCAGAGAGGCTGAATACCGCACTGAGTCAATGCGGTCTTAGCCTCTCTGGTGTCAACACTCTGTCTGATTTTGGATTTTTTTTTTTTTTTTTTTCAAAATCAGACTTGACACCAGAGAGGCTGAATACTGCACTGAGTCAATGCGGTCTTAGCCTCTCTGGTCTCAACACTCTGTCTGATTTTGGATTTTTTTTTTTTTTTCCAAAATCAGACTTGACACCAGAGAGGCTGAATACCGCACTGAGTCAATGTGTCTTAGCCTCTCTGGTCTCAACACTCTGTCTGATTTTGGATTTTTTTTTTTTTTCCCAAAATCAGACTTGACACCAGAGAGGCTGAATACCGCACTGAGTCAATGCGGTCTTAGCCTCTCTGGTGTCAACACTCTGTCTGATTTTGGATTTTTTTTTTTTTTTTCCAAAATCAGACTTGACACCAGAGAGGCTGAATACCGCACTGAGTCAATGCGGTCTTAGCCTCTCTGGTCTCAACACTCTGTCTGATTTTGGATTTTTTTTTCTTTTTTCCAAAATCAGACTTGACACCAGAGAGGCTGAATACCGCACTGAGTCAATGCGGTCTTAGCCTCTCTGGTGTCAACACTCTGTCTGATTTTGGATTTATTTATTTTTTTTCCAAAATCAGACTTGACACCAGAGAGGCTGAATACCGCACTGAGTCAATGCGGTCTTAGCCTCTCTGGTCTCAACACTCTGTCTGATTTTGGATTTTTTTTTTTTTTCCCAAAATCAGACTTGACACCAGAGAGGCTGAATACCGCACTGAGTCAATGCGGTCTTAGCCTCTCTGGTGTCAACACTCTGTCTGATTTTGGATTTTTTTTTTTTTTTTTTTCAAAATCAGACTTGACACCAGAGAGGCTGAATACTGCACTGAGTCAATGCGGTCTTAGCCTCTCTGGTCTCAACACTCTGTCTGATTTTGGATTTTTTTTTTTTTTTTCCAAAATCAGACTTGACACCAGAGAGGCTGAATACCGCACTGAGTCAATGCGGTCTTAGCCTCTCTGGTCTCAACACTCTGTCTGATTTTGGATTTTTTTTTTTTTTTTTTTTCCAAAATCAGACTTGACACCAGAGAGGCTGAATACCGCACTGAGTCAATGCGGTCTTAGCCTCTCTGGTGTCAACACTCTGTCTGATTTTGGATTTTTTTTTTTTTTTTTCCAAAATCAGACTTGACACCAGAGAGGCTGAATACCGCACTGAGTCAATGCGGTCTTAGCCTCTCTGGTCTCAACACTCTGTCTGATTTTGGATTTTTTTTTTTTTTTTTCCAAAATCAGACTTGACACCAGAGAGGCTGAATACCGCACTGAGTCAATGCGGTCTTAGCCTCTCTGGTGTCAACACTCTGTCTGATTTTGGATTTTTTTTTTTTTTTCCAAAATCAGACTTGACACCAGAGAGGCTGAATACCGCACTGAGTCAATGCGGTCTTAGCCTCTCTGGTCTCAACACTCTGTCTGATTTTGGATTTTTTTTTTTTTTTTTTCCAAAATCAGACTTGACACCAGAGAGGCTGAATACCGCACTGAGTCAATGCGGTCTTAGCCTCTCTGGTGTCAACACTCTGTCTGATTTTGGATTTTTTTTTTTTTTTCCAAAATCAGACTTGACACCAGAGAGGCTGAATACCGCACTGAGTCAATGCGGTCTTAGCCTCTCTGGTCTCAACACTCTGTCTGATTTTGGATTTTTTTTTTTTTTTTTTTTCCAAAATCAGACTTGACACCAGAGAGGCTGAATACCGCACTGAGTCAATGCGGTCTTAGCCTCTCTGGTGTCAACACTCTGTCTGATTTTGGATTTTTTTTTTTTTTCCAAAATCAGACTTGCCACCAGAGAGGCTGAATACTGCACTGAGTCAATGCGGTCTTAGCCTCTCTGGTGTCAACACTCTGTCTGATTTTGGATTTTTTTTTTTTTTTTTCCAAAATCAGACTTGACACCAGAGAGGCTGAATACCGCACTGAGTCAATGCGGTCTTAGCCTCTCTGGTCTCAACACTCTGTCTGATTTTGGATTTTTTTTTTTTTTTTTTCCAAAATCAGACTTGACACCAGAGAGGCTGAATACCGCACTGAGTCAATGCGGTCTTAGCCTCTCTGGTGTCAACACTCTGTCTGATTTTGGATTTTTTTTTTTTTTTCCAAAATCAGACTTGACACCAGAGAGGCTGAATACCGCACTGAGTCAATGCGGTCTTAGCCTCTCTGGTCTCAACACTCTGTCTGATTTTGGATTTTTTTTTTTTTTTTTTCCAAAATCAGACTTGACACCAGAGAGGCTGAATACCGCACTGAGTCAATGCGGTCTTAGCCTCTCTGGTGTCAACACTCTGTCTGATTTTGGATTTTTTTTTTTTTTTCCAAAATCAGACTTGACACCAGAGAGGCTGAATACCGCACTGAGTCAATGCGGTCTTAGCCTCTCTGGTCTCAACACTCTGTCTGATTTTGGATTTTTTTTTTTTTTTTTTTTCCAAAATCAGACTTGACACCAGAGAGGCTGAATACCGCACTGAGTCAATGCGGTCTTAGCCTCTCTGGTGTCAACACTCTGTCTGATTTTGGATTTTTTTTTTTTTCCAAAATCAGACTTGACACCAGAGAGGCTGAATACTGCACTGAGTCAATGCGGTCTTAGCCTCTCTGGTCTCAACACTCTGTCTGATTTTGGATTTTTTTTTTTTTTTTTCCAAAATCAGACTTGACACCAGAGAGGCTGAATACCGCACTGAGTCAATGCGGTCTTAGCCTCTCTGGTGTCAACACTCTGTCTGATTTTTGATTTTTGATTTTTTTTTTCCAAAATCAGACTTGACACCAGAGAGGCTGAATACCGCACTGAGTCAATGCGGTCTTAGCCTCTCTGGTCTCAACACTCTGTATGATTTTGGATTTTTTTTTTCTTTTTTTTCCAAAATCAGACTTGACACCAGAGAGGCTGAATACCGCACTGAGTCAATGCGGTCTTAGCCTCTCTGGTGTCAACACTCTGTCTGATTTTTGATTTTTTTTTTTTTTTTTCCAAAATCAGACTTGACACCAGAGAGGCTGAATACCGCACTGTCAATGCAGTCTTAGCCTCTCTGGTCTCAACACTGTCTGATTTTGGATTTTTTTTTTTTTTTTTTTTTCCAAAATCAGACTTGACACCAGAGAGGCTGAATACCGCACTGAGTCAATGTGTCTTAGCCTCTCTGGTCTCAACACTCTGTCTGATTTTGGATTTTTTTTTTTTTTTTCCCAAAATCAGACTTGACACCAGAGAGGCTGAATACCGCACTGAGTCAATGCGGTCTTAGCCTCTCTGGTGTCAACACTCTGTCTGATTTTGGATTTTTTTGTTTTTTTTTCCAAAATCAGACTTGACACCAGAGAGGCTGAATACCGCACTGAGTCAATGCGGTCTTAGCCTCTCTGGTGTCAACACTCTGTCTGATTTTGGATTTTTTTTTTTTTTTTTTTTCAAAATCAGACTTGACACCAGAGAGGCTGAATACTGCACTGAGTCAATGCGGTCTTAGCCTCTCTGGTCTCAACACTCTGTCTGATTTTGGATTTTTTTTTTTTTTTTCCAAAATCAGACTTGACACCAGAGAGGCTGAATACCGCACTGAGTCAATGTGTCTTAGCCTCTCTGGTCTCAACACTCTGTCTGATTTTGGATTTTTTTTTTTTTTCCCAAAATCAGACTTGACACCAGAGAGGCTGAATACCGCACTGAGTCAATGCGGTCTTAGCCTCTCTGGTGTCAACACTCTGTCTGATTTTGGATTTTTTTTTTTTTTTTCCAAAATCAGACTTGACACCAGAGAGGCTGAATACCGCACTGAGTCAATGCGGTCTTAGCCTCTCTGGTCTCAACACTCTGTCTGATTTTGGATTTTTTTTTTTTTTTTTTCCAAAATCAGACTTGACACCAGAGAGGCTGAATACCGCACTGAGTCAATGCGGTCTTAGCCTCTCTGGTGTCAACACTCTGTCTGATTTTTGATTTTTTTTTTTTTTTTTCCAAAATCAGACTTGACACCAGAGAGGCTGAATACCGCACTGAGTCAATGCGGTCTTAGCCTCTCTGGTCTCAACACTCTGTATGATTTTGGATTTTTTTTTTCTTTTTTTTCCAAAATCAGACTTGACACCAGAGAGGCTGAATACCGCACTGAGTCAATGCGGTCTTAGCCTCTCTGGTGTCAACACTCTGTCTGATTTTGGATTTTTTTTTTTTTTTTTCCAAAATCAGACTTGACACCAGAGAGGCTGAATACCGCACTGAGTCAATGCGGTCTTAGCCTCTCTGGTCTCAACACTCTGTCTGATTTTGGATTTTTTTTTTTTTTTTTCCAAAATCAGACTTGACACCAGAGAGGCTGAATACCGCACTGAGTCAATGCGGTCTTAGCCTCTCTGGTGTCAACACTCTGTCTGATTTTGGATTTTTTTTTTTTTTTTCCAAAATCAGACTTGACACCAGAGAGGCTGAATACCGCACTGAGTCAATGCGGTCTTAGCCTCTCTGGTCTCAACACTCTGTCTGATTTTGGATTTTTTTTTTTTTTTTTCCAAAATCAGACTTGACACCAGAGAGGCTGAATACCGCACTGAGTCAATGCGGTCTTAGCCTCTCTGGTGTCAACACTCTGTCTGATTTTGGATTTTTTTTTTTTTTTTCCAAAATCAGACTTGACACCAGAGAGGCTGAATACCGCACTGAGTCAATGCGGTCTTAGCCTCTCTGGTGTCAACACTCTGTCTGATTTTGGATTTTTTTTTTTTTTTCCCAAAATCAGACTTGACACCAGAGAGGCTGAATACTGCACTGAGTCAATGCGGTCTTAGCCTCTCTGGTCTCAACACTCTGTCTGATTTTGGATTTTTTTTTTTTTTTTTTCCAAAATCAGACTTGACACCAGAGAGGCTGAATACCGCACTGAGTCAATGCGGTCTTAGCCTCTCTGGTGTCAACACTCTGTCTGATTTTGGATTTTTTTTTTTTTTTTCTCCAAAATCAGACTTGACACCAGAGAGGCTGAATACCGCACTGAGTCAATGCAGTCTTAGCCTCTCTGGTCTCAACACTCTGTCTGATTTTGGATTTTTTTTTTTTTTTTTTTTCCAAAATCAGACTTGACACCAGAGAGGCTGAATACCGCACTGAGTCAATGCGGTCTTAGCCTCTCTGGTGTCAACACTCTGTCTGATTTTGGATTTTTTTTTTTTTTTTTTCCAAAATCAGACTTGACACCAGAGAGGCTGAATACCGCACTGAGTCAATGCGGTCTTAGCCTCTCTGGTCTCAACACTCTGTCTGATTTTTGATTTTTTTTTTTTTTTTTCCAAAATCAGACTTGACACCAGAGAGGCTGAATACCGCACTGTCAATGCAGTCTTAGCCTCTCTGGTCTCAACACCTGTCTGATTTTGGATTTTTTTTTTTTTTTTTTTTTCCAAAATCAGACTTGACACCAGAGAGGCTGAATACCGCACTGAGTCAATGTGTCTTAGCCTCTCTGGTCTCAACACTCTGTCTGATTTTGGATTTTTTTTTTTTTTTCCCAAAATCAGACTTGACACCAGAGAGGCTGAATACCGCACTGAGTCAATGCGGTCTTAGCCTCTCTGGTGTCAACACTCTGTCTGATTTTGGATTTTTTTTTTTTTTTTCTCCAAAATCAGACTTGACACCAGAGAGGCTGAATACCGCACTGAGTCAATGCAGTCTTAGCCTCTCTGGTCTCAACACTCTGTCTGATTTTGGATTTTTTTTTTTTTTTTTTTTCCAAAATCAGACTTGACACCAGAGAGGCTGAATACCGCACTGAGTCAATGCGGTCTTAGCCTCTCTGGTGTCAACACTCTGTCTGATTTTGGATTTTTTTTTTTTTTTTTCCAAAATCAGACTTGACACCAGAGAGGCTGAATACCGCACTGAGTCAATGCGGTCTTAGCCTCTCTGGTCTCAACACTCTGTCTGATTTTTGATTTTTTTTTTTTTTTTTCCAAAATCAGACTTGACACCAGAGAGGCTGAATACCGCACTGTCAATGCAGTCTTAGCCTCTCTGGTCTCAACACTGTCTGATTTTGGATTTTTTTTTTTTTTTTTTTTTCCAAAATCAGACTTGACACCAGAGAGGCTGAATACCGCACTGAGTCAATGTGTCTTAGCCTCTCTGGTCTCAACACTCTGTCTGATTTTGGATTTTTTTTTTTTTTTCCCAAAATCAGACTTGACACCAGAGAGGCTGAATACCGCACTGAGTCAATGCGGTCTTAGCCTCTCTGGTGTCAACACTCTGTCTGATTTTGGATTTTTTTGTTTTTTTTTCCAAAATCAGACTTGACACCAGAGAGGCTGAATACCGCACTGAGTCAATGCGGTCTTAGCCTCTCTGGTGTCAACACTCTGTCTGATTTTGGATTTTTTTTTTTTTTTTTTTCAAAATCAGACTTGACACCAGAGAGGCTGAATACTGCACTGAGTCAATGCGGTCTTAGCCTCTCTGGTCTCAACACTCTGTCTGATTTTGGATTTTTTTTTTTTTTTTCCAAAATCAGACTTGACACCAGAGAGGCTGAATACCGCACTGAGTCAATGTGTCTTAGCCTCTCTGGTCTCAACACTCTGTCTGATTTTGGATTTTTTTTTTTTTTCCCAAAATCAGACTTGACACCAGAGAGGCTGAATACCGCACTGAGTCAATGCGGTCTTAGCCTCTCTGGTGTCAACACTCTGTCTGATTTTGGATTTTTTTTTTTTTTTTCCAAAATCAGACTTGACACCAGAGAGGCTGAATACCGCACTGAGTCAATGCGGTCTTAGCCTCTCTGGTCTCAACACTCTGTCTGATTTTGGATTTTTTTTTCTTTTTTCCAAAATCAGACTTGACACCAGAGAGGCTGAATACCGCACTGAGTCAATGCGGTCTTAGCCTCTCTGGTGTCAACACTCTGTCTGATTTTGGATTTATTTATTTTTTTTCCAAAATCAGACTTGACACCAGAGAGGCTGAATACCGCACTGAGTCAATGCGGTCTTAGCCTCTCTGGTCTCAACACTCTGTCTGATTTTGGATTTTTTTTTTTTTTTTTTTCAAAATCAGACTTGACACCAGAGAGGCTGAATACTGCACTGAGTCAATGCGGTCTTAGCCTCTCTGGTCTCAACACTCTGTCTGATTTTGGATTTTTTTTTTTTTTTCCAAAATCAGACTTGACACCAGAGAGGCTGAATACCGCACTGAGTCAATGCGGTCTTAGCCTCTCTGGTCTCAACACTCTGTCTGATTTTGGATTTTTTTTTTTTTTTTTTTTCCAAAATCAGACTTGACACCAGAGAGGCTGAATACCGCACTGAGTCAATGCGGTCTTAGCCTCTCTGGTGTCAACACTCTGTCTGATTTTGGATTTTTTTTTTTTTTTTTCCAAAATCAGACTTGACACCAGAGAGGCTGAATACCGCACTGAGTCAATGCGGTCTTAGCCTCTCTGGTCTCAACACTCTGTCTGATTTTGGATTTTTTTTTTTTTTTTCCAAAATCAGACTTGACACCAGAGAGGCTGAATACCGCACTGAGTCAATGTGTCTTAGCCTCTCTGGTCTCAACACTCTGTCTGATTTTGGATTTTTTTTTTTTTTCCCAAAATCAGACTTGACACCAGAGAGGCTGAATACCGCACTGAGTCAATGCGGTCTTAGCCTCTCTGGTGTCAACACTCTGTCTGATTTTGGATTTTTTTTTTTTTTTTCCAAAATCAGACTTGACACCAGAGAGGCTGAATACCGCACTGAGTCAATGCGGTCTTAGCCTCTCTGGTCTCAACACTCTGTCTGATTTTGGATTTTTTTTTCTTTTTTCCAAAATCAGACTTGACACCAGAGAGGCTGAATACCGCACTGAGTCAATGCGGTCTTAGCCTCTCTGGTGTCAACACTCTGTCTGATTTTGGATTTTTTTTTTTTTTTTTCCAAAATCAGACTTGACACCAGAGAGGCTGAATACCGCACTGAGTCAATGCGGTCTTAGCCTCTCTGGTCTCAACACTCTGTCTGATTTTGGATTTTTTTTTTTTTTCCCAAAATCAGACTTGACACCAGAGAGGCTGAATACCGCACTGAGTCAATGCGGTCTTAGCCTCTCTGGTGTCAACACTCTGTCTGATTTTGGATTTTTTTTTTTTTTTTTTCAAAATCAGACTTGACACCAGAGAGGCTGAATACCTGCACTGAGTCAATGCGGTCTTAGCCTCTCTGGTCTCAACACTCTGTCTGATTTTGGATTTTTTTTTTTTTTTCCAAAATCAGACTTGACACCAGAGAGGCTGAATACCGCACTGAGTCAATGCGGTCTTAGCCTCTCTGGTCTCAACACTCTGTCTGATTTTGGATTTTTTTTTTTTTTTTTTTTTCCAAAATCAGACTTGACACCAGAGAGGCTGAATACCGCACTGAGTCAATGCGGTCTTAGCCTCTCTGGTGTCAACACTCTGTCTGATTTTGGATTTTTTTTTTTTTTTTTTTCCAAAATCAGACTTGACACCAGAGAGGCTGAATACCGCACTGAGTCAATGCGGTCTTAGCCTCTCTGGTCTCAACACTCTGTCTGATTTTGGATTTTTTTTTTTTTTTTTTCCAAAATCAGACTTGACACCAGAGAGGCTGAATACCGCACTGAGTCAATGCGGTCTTAGCCTCTCTGGTGTCAACACTCTGTCTGATTTTGGATTTTTTTTTTTTTTTTCCAAAATCAGACTTGACACCAGAGAGGCTGAATACCGCACTGAGTCAATGCGGTCTTAGCCTCTCTGGTCTCAACACTCTGTATGATTTTGGATTTTTTTTTTCTTTTTTTTCCAAAATCAGACTTGACACCAGAGAGGCTGAATACCGCACTGAGTCAATGCGGTCTTAGCCTCTCTGGTGTCAACACTCTGTCTGATTTTGGATTTTTTTTTTTTTTTTTTCAAAAATCAGACTTGACACCAGAGAGGCTGAATACCGCACTGAGTCAATGCGGTCTTAGCCTCTCTGGTCTCAACACTCTGTCTGATTTTGGATTTTTTTTTTTTTTTTTCCAAAATCAGACTTGACACCAGAGAGGCTGAATACCGCACTGAGTCAATGCGGTCTTAGCCTCTCTGGTGTCAACACTCTGTCTGATTTTGGATTTTTTTTTTTTTTTTTCCAAAATCAGACTTGACACCAGAGAGGCTGAATACCGCACTGAGTCAATGCGGTCTTAGCCTCTCTGGTCTCAACACTCTGTCTGATTTTGGATTTTTTTTTTTTTTTTTCCAAAATCAGACTTGACACCAGAGAGGCTGAATACCGCACTGAGTCAATGCGGTCTTAGCCTCTCTGGTGTCAACACTCTGTCTGATTTTGGATTTTTTTTTTTTTTTTTCCAAAATCAGACTTGACACCAGAGAGGCTGAATACCGCACTGAGTCAATGCGGTCTTAGCCTCTCTGGTGTCAACACTCTGTCTGATTTTGGATTTTTTTTTTTTTTTCCAAAATCAGACTTGACACCAGAGAGGCTGAATACCGCACTGAGTCAATGCGGTCTTAGCCTCTCTGGTCTCAACACTCTGTCTGATTTTGGATTTTTTTTTTTTTTTTTTCCAAAATCAGACTTGACACCAGAGAGGCTGAATACCGCACTGAGTCAATGCGGTCTTAGCCTCTCTGGTGTCAACACTCTGTCTGATTTTGGATTTTTTTTTTTTTTTTCTCCAAAATCAGACTTGACACCAGAGAGGCTGAATACCGCACTGAGTCAATGCAGTCTTAGCCTCTCTGGTCTCAACACTCTGTCTGATTTTGGATTTTTTTTTTTTTTTTTTTCCAAAATCAGACTTGACACCAGAGAGGCTGAATACCGCACTGAGTCAATGCGGTCTTAGCCTCTCTGGTGTCAACACTCTGTCTGATTTTGGATTTTTTTTTTTTTTTTTTCCAAAATCAGACTTGACACCAGAGAGGCTGAATACCGCACTGAGTCAATGCGGTCTTAGCCTCTCTGGTCTCAACACTCTGTCTGATTTTTGATTTTTTTTTTTTTTTTTCCAAAATCAGACTTGACACCAGAGAGGCTGAATACCGCACTGTCAATGCAGTCTTAGCCTCTCTGGTCTCAACACTGTCTGATTTTGGATTTTTTTTTTTTTTTTTTTTTCCAAAATCAGACTTGACACCAGAGAGGCTGAATACCGCACTGAGTCAATGTGTCTTAGCCTCTCTGGTCTCAACACTCTGTCTGATTTTGGATTTTTTTTTTTTTTTCCCAAAATCAGACTTGACACCAGAGAGGCTGAATACCGCACTGAGTCAATGCGGTCTTAGCCTCTCTGGTGTCAACACTCTGTCTGATTTTGGATTTTTTTTTTTTTTTTCTCCAAAATCAGACTTGACACCAGAGAGGCTGAATACCGCACTGAGTCAATGCAGTCTTAGCCTCTCTGGTCTCAACACTCTGTCTGATTTTGGATTTTTTTTTTTTTTTTTTTTCCAAAATCAGACTTGACACCAGAGAGGCTGAATACCGCACTGAGTCAATGCGGTCTTAGCCTCTCTGGTGTCAACACTCTGTCTGATTTTGGATTTTTTTTTTTTTTTTTTCCAAAATCAGACTTGACACCAGAGAGGCTGAATACCGCACTGAGTCAATGCGGTCTTAGCCTCTCTGGTCTCAACACTCTGTCTGATTTTTGATTTTTTTTTTTTTTTTTCCAAAATCAGACTTGACACCAGAGAGGCTGAATACCGCACTGTCAATGCAGTCTTAGCCTCTCTGGTGTCAACACTCTGTCTGATTTTGGATTTTTTTTTTTTTTTTCAAAAATCAGACTTGACACCAGAGAGGCTGAATACCGCACTGAGTCAATGCGGTCTTAGCCTCTCTGGTGTCAACACTCTGTCTGATTTTGGATTTTTTTTTTTTTTTTCCAAAATCAGACTTGACACCAGAGAGGCTGAATACCGCACTGAGTCAATGCGGTCTTAGCCTCTCTGGTGTCAACACTCTGTCTGATTTTGGATTTTTTTTTTTTTTTTTTTTCAAAATCAGACTTGACACCAGAGAGGCTGAATACTGCACTGAGTCAATGCGGTCTTAGCCTCTCTGGTCTCAACACTCTGTCTGATTTTGGATTTTTTTTTTTTTTTCCAAAATCAGACTTGACACCAGAGAGGCTGAATACCGCACTGAGTCAATGTGTCTTAGCCTCTCTGGTCTCAACACTCTGTCTGATTTTGGATTTTTTTTTTTTTTTCCCAAAATCAGACTTGACACCAGAGAGGCTGAATACCGCACTGAGTCAATGCGGTCTTAGCCTCTCTGGTGTCAACACTCTGTCTGATTTTGGATTTTTTTTTTTTTTTTCAAAAATCAGACTTGACACCAGAGAGGCTGAATACCGCACTGAGTCAATGCGGTCTTAGCCTCTCTGGTGTCAACACTCTGTCTGATTTTGGATTTTTTTTTTTTTTTTTTTCAAAATCAGACTTGACACCAGAGAGGCTGAATACTGCACTGAGTCAATGCGGTCTTAGCCTCTCTGGTCTCAACACTCTGTCTGATTTTGGATTTTTTTTTTTTTTTCCAAAATCAGACTTGACACCAGAGAGGCTGAATACCGCACTGAGTCAATGCGGTCTTAGCCTCTCTGGTCTCAACACTCTGTCTGATTTTGGATTTTTTTTTTTTTTTTTTTTCCAAAATCAGACTTGACACCAGAGAGGCTGAATACCGCACTGAGTCAATGCGGTCTTAGCCTCTCTGGTGTCAACACTCTGTCTGATTTTGGATTTTTTTTTTTTTTTTTCCAAAATCAGACTTGACACCAGAGAGGCTGAATACCGCACTGAGTCAATGCGGTCTTAGCCTCTCTGGTCTCAACACTCTGTCTGATTTTGGATTTTTTTTTTTTTTTTTCCAAAATCAGACTTGACACCAGAGAGGCTGAATACCGCACTGAGTCAATGCGGTCTTAGCCTCTCTGGTGTCAACACTCTGTCTGATTTTGGATTTTTTTTTTTTTTTTCCAAAATCAGACTTGACACCAGAGAGGCTGAATACCGCACTGAGTCAATGCGGTCTTAGCCTCTCTGGTCTCAACACTCTGTCTGATTTTGGATTTTTTTTTTTTTTTTTTCCAAAATCAGACTTGACACCAGAGAGGCTGAATACCGCACTGAGTCAATGCGGTCTTAGCCTCTCTGGTGTCAACACTCTGTCTGATTTTGGATTTTTTTTTTTTTTTTTTTCCAAAATCAGACTTGACACCAGAGAGGCTGAATACCGCACTGAGTCAATGCGGTCTTAGCCTCTCTGGTCTCAACACTCTGTCTGTATTTGGATTTTTTTTTCTTTTTTCCAAAATCAGACTTGACACCAGAGAGGCTGAATACCGCACTGAGTCAATGCGGTCTTAGCCTCTCTGGTCTCAACACTCTGTCTGATTTTGGATTTTTTTTTCTTTTTTCCAAAATCAGACTTGACACCAGAGAGGCTGAATACCGCACTGAGTCAATGCGGTCTTAGCCTCTCTGGTGTCAACACTCTGTCTGATTTTGGATTTTTTTTTTTTTTCCAAAATCAGACTTGACACCAGAGAGGCTGAATACTGGACTGAGTCAATGCGGTCTTAGCCTCTCTGGTCTCAACACTCTGTCTGATTTTGGATTTTTTTTTTTTTTTTTTCCAAAATCAGACTTGACACCAGAGAGGCTGAATACCGCACTGAGTCAATGCGGTCTTAGCCTCTCTGGTCTCAACACTCTGTCTGATTTTTGATTTTTTTTTTTTTTTTTCCAAAATCAGACTTGACACCAGAGAGGCTGAATACCGCACTGTCAATGCAGTCTTAGCCTCTCTGGTCTCAACACTGTCTGATTTTGGATTTTTTTTTTTTTTTTTTTTTCCAAAATCAGACTTGACACCAGAGAGGCTGAATACCGCACTGAGTCAATGTGTCTTAGCCTCTCTGGTCTCAACACTCTGTCTGATTTTGGATTTTTTTTTTTTTTTTCCCAAAATCAGACTTGACACCAGAGAGGCTGAATACCGCACTGAGTCAATGCGGTCTTAGCCTCTCTGGTGTCAACACTCTGTCTGATTTTGGATTTTTTTTTTTTTTTTCTCCAAAATCAGACTTGACACCAGAGAGGCTGAATACCGCACTGAGTCAATGCAGTCTTAGCCTCTCTGGTCTCAACACTCTGTCTGATTTTGGATTTTTTTTTTTTTTTTTTTTCCAAAATCAGACTTGACACCAGAGAGGCTGAATACCGCACTGAGTCAATGCGGTCTTAGCCTCTCTGGTGTCAACACTCTGTCTGATTTTGGATTTTTTTTTTTTTTTTTTTCCAAAATCAGACTTGACACCAGAGAGGCTGAATACCGCACTGAGTCAATGCGGTCTTAGCCTCTCTGGTCTCAACACTCTGTCTGATTTTTGATTTTTTTTTTTTTTTTTCCAAAATCAGACTTGACACCAGAGAGGCTGAATACCGCACTGTCAATGCAGTCTTAGCCTCTCTGGTGTCAACACTCTGTCTGATTTTGGATTTTTTTTTTTTTTTTCAAAAATCAGACTTGACACCAGAGAGGCTGAATACCGCACTGAGTCAATGCGGTCTTAGCCTCTCTGGTGTCAACACTCTGTCTGATTTTGGATTTTTTTTTTTTTTTTCCAAAATCAGACTTGACACCAGAGAGGCTGAATACCGCACTGAGTCAATGCGGTCTTAGCCTCTCTGGTGTCAACACTCTGTCTGATTTTGGATTTTTTTTTTTTTTTTTTTTCAAAATCAGACTTGACACCAGAGAGGCTGAATACTGCACTGAGTCAATGCGGTCTTAGCCTCTCTGGTCTCAACACTCTGTCTGATTTTGGATTTTTTTTTTTTTTTCCAAAATCAGACTTGACACCAGAGAGGCTGAATACCGCACTGAGTCAATGTGTCTTAGCCTCTCTGGTCTCAACACTCTGTCTGATTTTGGATTTTTTTTTTTTTTTTCCCAAAATCAGACTTGACACCAGAGAGGCTGAATACCGCACTGAGTCAATGCGGTCTTAGCCTCTCTGGTGTCAACACTCTGTCTGATTTTGGATTTTTTTTTTTTTTTTCAAAAATCAGACTTGACACCAGAGAGGCTGAATACCGCACTGAGTCAATGCGGTCTTAGCCTCTCTGGTGTCAACACTCTGTCTGATTTTGGATTTTTTTTTTTTTTTTTTTCAAAATCAGACTTGACACCAGAGAGGCTGAATACTGCACTGAGTCAATGCGGTCTTAGCCTCTCTGGTCTCAACACTCTGTCTGATTTTGGATTTTTTTTTTTTTTTTCCAAAATCAGACTTGACACCAGAGAGGCTGAATACCGCACTGAGTCAATGCGGTCTTAGCCTCTCTGGTCTCAACACTCTGTCTGATTTTGGATTTTTTTTTTTTTTTTTTTTTCCAAAATCAGACTTGACACCAGAGAGGCTGAATACCGCACTGAGTCAATGCGGTCTTAGCCTCTCTGGTGTCAACACTCTGTCTGATTTTGGATTTTTTTTTTTTTTTTTCCAAAATCAGACTTGACACCAGAGAGGCTGAATACCGCACTGAGTCAATGCGGTCTTAGCCTCTCTGGTCTCAACACTCTGTCTGATTTTGGATTTTTTTTTTTTTTTTTTCCAAAATCAGACTTGACACCAGAGAGGCTGAATACCGCACTGAGTCAATGCGGTCTTAGCCTCTCTGGTGTCAACACTCTGTCTGATTTTGGATTTTTTTTTTTTTTTTCCAAAATCAGACTTGACACCAGAGAGGCTGAATACCGCACTGAGTCAATGCGGTCTTAGCCTCTCTGGTCTCAACACTCTGTCTGATTTTGGATTTTTTTTTTTTTTTTTTCCAAAATCAGACTTGACACCAGAGAGGCTGAATACCGCACTGAGTCAATGCGGTCTTAGCCTCTCTGGTGTCAACACTCTGTCTGATTTTGGATTTTTTTTTTTTTTTTTTTCCAAAATCAGACTTGACACCAGAGAGGCTGAATACCGCACTGAGTCAATGCGGTCTTAGCCTCTCTGGTCTCAACACTCTGTCTGTATTTGGATTTTTTTTTCTTTTTTCCAAAATCAGACTTGACACCAGAGAGGCTGAATACCGCACTGAGTCAATGCGGTCTTAGCCTCTCTGGTCTCAACACTCTGTCTGATTTTGGATTTTTTTTTCTTTTTTCCAAAATCAGACTTGACACCAGAGAGGCTGAATACCGCACTGAGTCAATGCGGTCTTAGCCTCTCTGGTGTCAACACTCTGTCTGATTTTGGATTTTTTTTTTTTTTCCAAAATCAGACTTGACACCAGAGAGGCTGAATACTGGACTGAGTCAATGCGGTCTTAGCCTCTCTGGTCTCAACACTCTGTCTGATTTTGGATTTTTTTTTTTTTTTTTCCAAAATCAGACTTGACACCAGAGAGGCTGAATACCGCACTGAGTCAATGCGGTCTTAGCCTCTCTGGTGTCAACACTCTGTCTGATTTTGGATTTTTTTTTTTTTTTTTCCAAAATCAGACTTGACACCAGAGAGGCTGAATACCGCCCTGAGTCAATGCGGTCTTAGCCTCTCTGGTCTCAACACTCTGTCTGATTTTGGATTTTTTTTTTTTTTTTCCCAAAATCAGACTTGACACCAGAGAGGCTGAATACCGCACTGAGTCAATGCGGTCTTAGCCTCTCTGGTGTCAACACTCTGTCTGATTTTGGATTTTTTTTTTTTTTTTCCAAAATCAGACTTGACACCAGAGAGGCTGAATACCGCACTGAGTCAATGCGGTCTTAGCCTCTCTGGTGTCAACACTCTGTCTGATTTTGGATTTTTTTTTTTTTTTTTTTCAAAATCAGACTTGACACCAGAGAGGCTGAATACTGCACTGAGTCAATGCGGTCTTAGCCTCTCTGGTCTCAACACTCTGTCTGATTTTGGATTTTTTTTTTTTTTTTCCAAAATCAGACTTGACACCAGAGAGGCTGAATACCGCACTGAGTCAATGCGGTCTTAGCCTCTCTGGTCTCAACACTCTGTCTGATTTTGGATTTTTTTTTTTTTTTTTTTTCCAAAATCAGACTTGACACCAGAGAGGCTGAATACCGCACTGAGTCAATGCGGTCTTAGCCTCTCTGGTGTCAACACTCTGTCTGATTTTGGATTTTTTTTTTTTTTTTTCCAAAATCAGACTTGACACCAGAGAGGCTGAATACCGCACTGAGTCAATGCGGTCTTAGCCTCTCTGGTCTCAACACTCTGTCTGATTTTGGATTTTTTTTTTTTTTTTTCCAAAATCAGACTTGACACCAGAGAGGCTGAATACCGCACTGAGTCAATGCGGTCTTAGCCTCTCTGGTGTCAACACTCTGTCTGATTTTGGATTTTTTTTTTTTTTTCCAAAATCAGACTTGACACCAGAGAGGCTGAATACCGCACTGAGTCAATGCGGTCTTAGCCTCTCTGGTCTCAACACTCTGTCTGATTTTGGATTTTTTTTTTTTTTTTTTTCCAAAATCAGACTTGACACCAGAGAGGCTGAATACCGCACTGAGTCAATGCGGTCTTAGCCTCTCTGGTGTCAACACTCTGTCTGATTTTGGATTTTTTTTTTTTTTTTTTCCAAAATCAGACTTGACACCAGAGAGGCTGAATACCGCACTGAGTCAATGCGGTCTTAGCCTCTCTGGTCTCAACACTCTGTCTGATTTTGGATTTTTTTTTTTTTTTTCCAAAATCAGACTTGACACCAGAGAGGCTGAATACCGCACTGAGTCAATGCGGTCTTAGCCTCTCTGGTGTCAACACTCTGTCTGATTTTGGATTTTTTTTTTTTTTCCAAAATCAGACTTGACACCAGAGAGGCTGAATACCGGCACTGAGTCAATGCGGTCTTAGCCTCTCTGGTCTCAACACTCTGTCTGATTTTGGATTTTTTTTTTTTTTTTTCCAAAATCAGACTTGACACCAGAGAGGCTGAATACCGCACTGAGTCAATGCGGTCTTAGCCTCTCTGGTCGCTCAACACTCTGTCTGATTTTGGATTTTTTTTTTTTTTTTCCAAAATCAGACTTGACACCAGAGAGGCTGAATACCGCACTGAGTCAATGCGGTCTTAGCCTCTCTGGTCTCAACACTCTGTCTGATTTTGGATTTTTTTTTTTTTTTCCAAAATCAGACTTGACACCAGAGAGGCTGAATACCGCACTGAGTCAATGCGGTCTTAGCCTCTCTGGTCTCAACACTCTGTCTGATTTTGGATTTTTTTTTTTTTTTTTTCCAAAATCAGACTTGACACCAGAGAGGCTGAATACCGCACTGAGTCAATGCGGTCTTAGCCTCTCTGGTGTCAACACTCTGTCTGATTTTGGATTTTTTTTTTTTTTTTTCCAAAATCAGACTTGACACCAGAGAGGCTGAATACCGCACTGAGTCAATGCGGTCTTAGCCTCTCTGGTCTCAACACTCTGTCTGATTTTGGATTTTTTTTTTTTTTTTTCCAAAATCAGACTTGACACCAGAGAGGCTGAATACCGCACTGAGTCAATGCGGTCTTAGCCTCTCTGGTGTCAACACTCTGTCTGATTTTGGATTTTTTTTTTTTTTTCCAAAATCAGACTTGACACCAGAGAGGCTGAATACCGCACTGAGTCAATGCGGTCTTAGCCTCTCTGGTCTCAACACTCTGTCTGATTTTGGATTTTTTTTTTTTTTTTTCCAAAATCAGACTTGACACCAGAGAGGCTGAATACCGCACTGAGTCAATGCGGTCTTAGCCTCTCTGGTCGTCAACACTCTGTCTGATTTTGGATTTTTTTTTTTTTTTTCCAAAATCAGACTTGACACCAGAGAGGCTGAATACCGCACTGAGTCAATGCGGTCTTAGCCTCTCTGGTCTCAACACTCTGTCTGATTTTGGATTTTTTTTTTTTTTTTTCCAAAATCAGACTTGACACCAGAGAGGCTGAATACCGCACTGAGTCAATGCGGTCTTAGCCTCTCTGGTCTCAACACTCTGTCTGATTTTGGATTTTTTTTTTTTTTTTTTCCAAAATCAGACTTGACACCAGAGAGGCTGAATACCGCACTGAGTCAATGCGGTCTTAGCCTCTCTGGTGTCAACACTCTGTCTGATTTTGGATTTTTTTTTTTTTTTTTCCAAAATCAGACTTGACACCAGAGAGGCTGAATACCGCACTGAGTCAATGCGGTCTTAGCCTCTCTGGTGTCAACACTCTGTCTGATTTTGGATTTTTTTTTTTTTTTTTCCAAAATCAGACTTGACACCAGAGAGGCTGAATACCGCACTGAGTCAATGCGGTCTTAGCCTCTCTGGTCTCAACACTCTGTCTGATTTTGGATTTTTTTTTTTTTTTTTTCCAAAATCAGACTTGACACCAGAGAGGCTGAATACCGCACTGAGTCAATGCGGTCTTAGCCTCTCTGGTGTCAACACTCTGTCTGATTTTGGATTTTTTTTTTTTTTTTTTCCAAAATCAGACTTGACACCAGAGAGGCTGAATACCGCACTGAGTCAATGCGGGTCTTAGCCTCTCTGGTCTCAACACTCTGTCTGATTTTGGATTTTTTTTTTTTTTTTTTTCCAAAATCAGACTTGACACCAGAGAGGCTGAATACCGCACTGAGTCAATACGGGCTTAGCCTCTCTGTGTCAACACTCTGTCTGATTTTGGATTTTTTTTTTTTTTTTCCAAAATCAGACTTGACACCAGAGAGGCTGAATACTGCACTGAGTCAATGCGGTCTTAGCCTCTCTGGTCTCAACACTCTGTCTGATTTTGGATTTTTTTTTTTTTTTTTCCAAAATCAGACTTGACACCAGAGAGGCGGAATACCGCACTGAGTCAATGCGGTCTGGTGTCAACACTCTGTCTGATTTTGGATTTTTTTTTTTTTTTTTCAAAATCAGACTTGACACCAGAGAGGCTGAATACTGCACTGAGTCAATGCGGTCTTAGCCTCTCTGGTCTCAACACTCTGTCTGATTTTGGATTTTTTTTTTTTTTCCAAAATCAGACTTGACACCAGAGAGGCTGAATACCGCACTGAGTCAATGCGGTCTTAGCCGCTCTGGTCTCAACACTCTGTCTGATTTTGGATTTTTTTTTTTTTTTTCCAAAATCAGACTTGACACCAGAGAGGCTGAATACCGCACTGAGTCAATGCGGTCTTAGCCTCCCTGGTGTCAACACTCTGTCTGATTTTGGATTATTTTTTTTTTTTTTTTTCCAAAATCAGACTTGACACCAGAGAGGCTGAATACCGCACTGAGTCAATGCCGTCTTAGCCTCTCTGGTCTCAACACTCTGTCTGATTTTGGATTTTTTTTTTTTTTTTTTTTTCCAAAATCAGACTTGACACCAGAGAGGCTGAATACCGCACTGAGTCAATGCGGTCTTAGCCTCTCTGGTGTCAACACTCTGTCTGATTTTGGATTTTTTTTTTTTTTTTTTCCAAAATCAGACTTGACACCAGAGAGGCTGAATACCGCACTGAGTCAATGCGGTCTTAGCCTCTCTGGTCTCAACACTCTGTCTGATTTTTGATTTTTTTTTTTTTTTTCCAAAATCAGACTTGACACCAGAGAGGCTGAATACCGCACTGTCAATGCAGTCTTAGCCTCTCTGGTCTCAACACTGTCTGATTTTGGATTTTTTTTTTTCCAAAATCAGACTTGACACCAGAGAGGCTGAATACCGCACTGAGTCAATGTGTCTTAGCCTCTCTGGTCTCAACACTCTGTCTGATTTTGGATTTTTTTTTTTTTTCCCAAAATCAGACTTGACACCAGAGAGGCTGAATACCGCACTGAGTCAATGCGGTCTTAGCCTCTCTGGTGTCAACACTCTGTCTGATTTTGGATTTTTTTTTTTTTTTTCTCCAAAATCAGACTTGACACCAGAGAGGCTGAATACCGCACTGAGTCAATGCAGTCTTAGCCTCTCTGGTCTCAACACTCTGTCTGATTTTGGATTTTTTTTTTTTTTTTTTTCCAAAATCAGACTTGACACCAGAGAGGCTGAATACCGCACTGAGTCAATGCGGTCTTAGCCTCTCTGGTGTCAACACTCTGTCTGATTTTGGATTTTTTTTTTTTTTTTCCAAAATCAGACTTGACACCAGAGAGGCTGAATACCGCACTGAGTCAATGCGGTCTTAGCCTCTCTGGTCTCAACACTCTGTCTGATTTTGATTTTTTTTTTTTTTTTCCAAAATCAGACTTGACACCAGAGAGGCTGAATACCGCACTGTCAATGCAGTCTTAGCCTCTCTGGTCTCAACACTGTCTGATTTTGGATTTTTTTTTTTTTTTTTTTCCAAAATCAGACTTGACACCAGAGAGGCTGAATACCGCACTGAGTCAATGTGTCTTAGCCTCTCTGGTCTCAACACTCTGTCTGATTTTGGATTTTTTTTTTTTTTTCCCAAAATCAGACTTGACACCAGAGAGGCTGAATACCGCACTGAGTCAATGCGGTCTTAGCCTCTCTGGTGTCAACACTCTGTCTGATTTTGGATTTTTTTTTTTTTTTTCCAAAATCAGACTTGACACCAGAGAGGCTGAATACCGCACTGAGTCAATGCGGTCTTAGCCTCTCTGGTGTCAACACTCTGTCTGATTTTGGATTTTTTTTTTTTTTTTTTTTTCAAAATCAGACTTGACACCAGAGAGGCTGAATACTGCACTGAGTCAATGCGGTCTTAGCCTCTCTGGTCTCAACACTCTGTCTGATTTTGGATTTTTTTTTTTTTTTTCCAAAATCAGACTTGACACCAGAGAGGCTGAATACCGCACTGAGTCAATGTGTCTTAGCCTCTCTGGTCTCAACACTCTGTCTGATTTTGGATTTTTTTTTTTTTTTTCCAAAATCAGACTTGACACCAGAGAGGCTGAATACCGCACTGAGTCAATGCGGTCTTAGCCTCTCTGGTGTCAACACTCTGTCTGATTTTGGATTTTTTTTTTTTTTTCCAAAATCAGACTTGACACCAGAGAGGCTGAATACTGCACTGAGTCAATGCGGTCTTAGCCTCTCTGGTGTCAACACTCTGTCTGATTTTGGATTTTTTTTTTTTTTTTTTCAAAATCAGACTTGACACCAGAGAGGCTGAATACTGCACTGAGTCAATGCGGTCTTAGCCTCTCTGGTCTCAACACTCTGTCTGATTTTGGATTTTTTTTTTTTTTCCAAAATCAGACTTGACACCAGAGAGGCTGAATACCGCACTGAGTCAATGCGGTCTTAGCCTCTCTGGTCTCAACACTCTGTCTGATTTTGGATTTTTTTTTTTTTTTTTTTCCAAAATCAGACTTGACACCAGAGAGGCTGAATACCGCACTGAGTCAATGCGGTCTTAGCCTCTCTGGTGTCAACACTCTGTCTGATTTTGGATTTTTTTTTTTTTTTTTCCAAAATCAGACTTGACACCAGAGAGGCTGAATACCGCACTGAGTCAATGCGGTCTTAGCCTCTCTGGTCTCAACACTCTGTCTGATTTTGGATTTTTTTTTTTTTTTTCCAAAATCAGACTTGACACCAGAGAGGCTGAATACCGCACTGAGTCAATGCGGTCTTAGCCTCTCTGGTGTCAACACTCTGTCTGATTTTGGATTTTTTTTTTTTTTTCCAAAATCAGACTTGACACCAGAGAGGCTGAATACCGCACTGAGTCAATGCGGTCTTAGCCTCTCTGGTCTCAACACTCTGTCTGATTTTGGATTTTTTTTTTTTTTTTTCCAAAATCAGACTTGACACCAGAGAGGCTGAATACCGCACTGAGTCAATGCGGTCTTAGCCTCTCTGGTGTCAACACTCTGTCTGATTTTGGATTTTTTTTTTTTTTTTTCCAAAATCAGACTTGACACCAGAGAGGCTGAATACCGCACTGAGTCAATGCGGTCTTAGCCTCTCTGGTCTCAACACTCTGTCTGATTTTGGATTTTTTTTTTCTTTTTTCCAAAATCAGACTTGACACCAGAGAGGCTGAATACCGCACTGAGTCAATGCGGTCTTAGCCTCTCTGGTGTCAACACTCTGTCTGATTTTGGATTTTTTTTTTTTTTTCCAAAATCAGACTTGACACCAGAGAGGCTGAATACTGCACTGAGTCAATGCGGTCTTAGCCTCTCTGGTCTCAACACTCTGTCTGATTTTGGATTTTTTTTTTTTTTTTTTCCAAAATCAGACTTGACACCAGAGAGGCTGAATACCGCACTGAGTCAATGCGGTCTTAGCCTCTCTGGTGTCAACACTCTGTCTGATTTTGGATTTTTTTTTTTTTTTTTCCAAAATCAGACTTGACACCAGAGAGGCTGAATACCGCACTGAGTCAATGCGGTCTTAGCCTCTCTGGTCTCAACACTCTGTCTGATTTTGGATTTTTTTTTTTTTTTCCAAAATCAGACTTGACACCAGAGAGGCTGAATACCGCACTGAGTCAATGCGGTCTTAGCCTCTCTGGTGTCAACACTCTGTCTGATTTTGGATTTTTTTTTTTTTTTTCCAAAATCAGACTTGACACCAGAGAGGCTGAATACCGCACTGAGTCAATGCGGTCTTAGCCTCTCTGGTGTCAACACTCTGTCTGATTTTGGATTTTTTTTTTTTTTTTTCAAAATCAGACTTGACACCAGAGAGGCTGAATACTGCACTGAGTCAATGCGGTCTTAGCCTCTCTGGTCTCAACACTCTGTCTGATTTTGGATTTTTTTTTTTTTTTTCCAAAATCAGACTTGACACCAGAGAGGCTGAATACCGCACTGAGTCAATGCGGTCTTAGCCTCTCTGGTCTCAACACTCTGTCTGATTTTGGATTTTTTTTTTTTTTTTTTCCAAAATCAGACTTGACACCAGAGAGGCTGAATACCGCACTGAGTCAATGCGGTCTTAGCCTCTCTGGTGTCAACACTCTGTCTGATTTTGGATTTTTTTTTTTTTTTTCCAAAATCAGACTTGACACCAGAGAGGCTGAATACCGCACTGAGTCAATGCGGTCTTAGCCTCTCTGGTCTCAACACTCTGTCTGATTTTGGATTTTTTTTTTTTTTTTCCAAAATCAGACTTGACACCAGAGAGGCTGAATACCGCACTGAGTCAATGCGGTCTTAGCCTCTCTGGTGTCAACACTCTGTCTGATTTTGGATTTTTTTTTTTTTTTTCCAAAATCAGACTTGACACCAGAGAGGCTGAATACCGCACTGAGTCAATGCGGTCTTAGCCTCTCTGGTCTCAACACTCTGTCTGATTTTGGATTTTTTTTTTTTTTTCCAAAATCAGACTTGACACCAGAGAGGCTGAATACCGCACTGAGTCAATGCGGTCTTAGCCTCTCTGGTGTCAACACTCTGTCTGATTTTGGATTTTTTTTTTTTTCCAAAATCAGACTTGACACCAGAGAGGCTGAATACTGCACTGAGTCAATGCGGTCTTAGCCTCTCTGGTCTCAACACTCTGTCTGATTTTGGATTTTTTTTTTTTTTTTTCCAAAATCAGACTTGACACCAGAGAGGCTGAATACCGCACTGAGTCAATGCGGTCTTAGCCTCTCTGGTCTCAACACTCTGTCTGATTTTGGATTTTTTTTTTTTTTTTTTTCCAAATTCAGACTTGACACCAGAGAGGCTGAATATCGCACTGAGTCAATGCGGTCTTAGCCTCTCTGGTGTCAACACTTTGTCTGATTTTGGATTTTTTTTTTTTTTTTCCAAAATCAGACTTGACACCAGAGAGGCTGAATACCGCACTGAGTCAATGCGGTCTTAGCCTCTCTGGTGTCAACACTCTGTCTGATTTTGGATTTTTTTTTTTTTTTTTCCAAAATCAGACTTGACACCAGAGAGGCTGAATACCGCACTGAGTCAATGCGGTCTTAGCCTCTCTGGTCTCAACACTCTGTCTGATTTTGGATTTTTTTTTTTTTTTTCCAAAATCAGACTTGACACCAGAGAGGCTGAATACCGCACTGAGTCAATGCGGTCTTAGCCTCTCTGGTGTCAACACTCTGTCTGATTTTGGATTTTTTTTTTTTTTTTCCAAAATCAGACTTGACACCAGAGAGGCTGAATACCGCACTGAGTCAATGCGGTCTTAGCCTCTCTGGTCTCAACACTCTGTCTGATTTTGGATTTTTTTTTTTTTTTTTTTCCAAAATCAGACTTGACACCAGAGAGGCTGAATACCGCACTGAGTCAATGCGGTCTTAGCCTCTCTGGTGTCAACACTCTGTCTGATTTTGGATTTTTTTTTTTTTTTTCCAAAATCAGACTTGACACCAGAGAGGCTGAATACCGCACTGAGTCAATGCGGTCTTAGCCTCTCTGGTCTCAACACTCTGTCTGATTTTGGATTTTATTTTATTTTTTTCCAAAATCAGACTTGACACCAGAGAGGCTGAATACCGCACTGAGTCAATGCGGTCTTAGCCTCTCTGGTCTCAACACTCTGTCTGATTTTGGATTTTTTTTTTTTTTTTTCCAAAATCAGACTTGACACCAGAGAGGCTGAATACCGCACTGAGTCAATGCGGTCTTAGCCTCTCTGGTGTCAACACTCTGTCTGATTTTGGATTTTTTTTTTTTTTTTTCCAAAATCAGACTTGACACCAGAGAGGCTGAATACCGCAATGAGTCAATGCGGTCTTAGCCTCTCTGGTCTCAACACTCTGTCTGATTTTGGATTTTTTTTTTTTTTTTTCCAAAATCAGACTTGACACCAGAGAGGCTGAATACCGCACTGAGTCAATGCGGTCTTAGCCTCTCTGGTCTCAACACTCTGTCTGATTTTGGATTTTTTTTTTTTTTTTTCCAAAATCAGACTTGACACCAGAGAGGCTGAATACCGCACTGAGTCAATGCGGTCTTAGCCTCTCTGGTGTCAACACTCTGTCTGATTTTGGATTTTTTTTTTTTTTTTCCAAAATCAGACTTGACACCAGAGAGGCTGAATACCGCACTGAGTCAATGCGGTCTTAGCCTCTCTGGTCTCAACACTCTGTCTGATTTTGGATTTTTTTTTTTTTTTTTTCCAAAATCAGACTTGACACCAGAGAGGCTGAATACCGCACTGAGTCAATGCGGTCTTAGCCTCTCTGGTGTCAACACTCTGTCTGATTTTGGATTTTTTTTTTTTTTTTTTCCAAATCAGACTTGACACCAGAGAGGCTGAATACTGCACTGAGTCAATGCGGTCTTAGCCTCTCTGGTCTCAACACTCTGTCTGATTTTGGATTTTTTTTTCTTTTTTCCAAAATCAGACTTGACACCAGAGAGGCTGAATACCGCACTGAGTCAATGCGGTCTTAGCCTCTCTGGTGTCAACACTCTGTCTGATTTTGGATTTTTTTTTTTTTCCAAAATCAGACTTGACACCAGAGAGGCTGAATACTGCACTGAGTCAATGCGGTCTTAGCCTCTCTGGTATCAACACTCTGTCTGATTTTGGATTTTTTTTTTTTTTTTTCCAAAATCAGACTTGACACCAGAGAGGCTGAATACCGCACTGAGTCAATGCGGTCTTAGCCTCTCTGGTGTCAACACTCTGTCTGATTTTGGATTTTTTTTTTTTTTTTCCAAAATCAGACTTGACACCAGAGAGGCTGAATACCGCACTGAGTCAATGCGGTCTTAGCCTCTCTGGTCTCAACACTCTGTCTGATTTTGGATTTTTTTTTTTTTTTTTCCAAAATCAGACTTGACACCAGAGAGGCTGAGTACCGCACTGAGTCAATGCGGTCTTAGCCTCTCTGGTGTCAACACTCTGTCTGATTTTGGATTTTTTTTTTTTTTTTTCCAAAATCAGACTTGACACCAGAGAGGCTGAATACCGCACTGAGTCAATGCGGTCTTAGCCTCTCTGGTCTCAACACACTGTCTGATTTTGGATTTTTTTTTTTTTTTTTTTTCCAAAATCAGACTTGACACCAGAGAGGCTGAATACCGCACTGAGTCAATGCGGTCTTAGCCTCTCTGGTGTCAACACTCTGTCTGATTTTGGATTTTTTTTTTTTTTTTTCCAAAATCAGACTTGACACCAGAGAGGCTGAATACTGCACTGAGTCAATGCGGTCTTAGCCTCTCTGGTCTCAACACTCTGTCTGATTTTGGATTTTTTTTTTTTTTTTTTCCAAAATCAGACTTGACACCAGATAGGCTGAATACCGCACTGAGTCAATGCGGTCTTAGCCTCTCTGGTGTCAACACTCTGTCTGATTTTGGATTTTTTTTTTTTTTTTTCCAAAATCAGACTTGACACCAGAGAGGCTGAATACCGCACTGAGTCAATGCGGTCTTAGCCTCTCTGGTCTCAACACTCTGTCTGATTTTGGATTTTTTTTTTTTTTTTTTCCAAAATCAGACTTGACACCAGAGAGGCTGAATACCGCACTGAGTCAATGCGGTCTTAGCCTCTCTGGTGTCAACACTCTGTCTGATTTTGGATTTTTTTTTTTTTTTCAAAATCAGACTTGACACCAGAGAGGCTGAATACCGCACTGAGTCAATGCGGTCTTAGCCTCTCTGGTGTCAACACTCTGTCTGATTTTGGATTTTTTTTTTTTTTTTCCAAAATCAGACTTGACACCAGAGAGGCTGAATACCGCACTGAGTCAATGCAGTCTTAGCCTCTCTGGTCTCAACACTCTGTCTGATTTTGGATTTTTTTTTTTTTTTTCCAAAATCAGACTTGACACCAGAGAGGCTGAATACCGCACTGAGTCAATGCGGTCTTAGCCTCTCTGGTGTCAACACTCTGTCTGATTTTGGATTTTTTTTTTTTTTTTCAAATCAGACTTGACACCAGAGAGGCTGAATACCGCACTGAGTCAATGCGGTCTTAGCCTCTCTGGTGTCAACACTCTGTCTGATTTTGGATTTTTTTTTTTTTTTCCAAAATCAGACTTGACACCAGAGAGGCTGAATACTGCACTGAG
>NW_028151576.1:0-63000 GCF_964638095.1 Poromitra crassiceps | reverse complement strand
ACACACACACACACACACACACACACACACACACAAGTCAAGTCTATTTTAAGCCCTACTTCACAACAAGCATGTCTCGGAGGGCTTTACAGAGAATATGACTAGCTAGGTCTAGCTAAGCACTATTAATAAACAATCTTATGTTAGAGAGAGAAGGGAGAGAACAGGACAAATAGGGTATACTGGGGCTGGGCGATACAATTGAAATCAATATCACGATAATCATAAGGATCTTTCTCGATATCAATATACTGTATATCACAATATGGTTCATGTAAGCACGTTAAATAATCAACTTATTATCATATATTATTATTGCCTAGCAATTATCACACACACACACACACATTTCAATTCATTTTCAATGACAGCTGTCCATTGTTGTCAGGCAGCGCTGATGACGCGCCCGTCTCCGGCAGATTTCCATCCGTTTTGATGGACACAAAGTTCAGAAACAAATAGATACACACGCTGGTGGTTCACACTCATCCTGTATCACAAGTGTTACTGTTAACGTGTCTTTCGTTCGTTATGGTTCCTTAATGATCTCAAATTGGTTTGTGTACTCCAGCATTATTCATCTTGATGCAATATTGTGTCTTTGATGCATGTCCTCCAGATGAGTCCACGTGTTACGACGACGGCAAAATGTACCAGGTGGGAAATCAGTGGCAGAAGGAATACCTGGGAGCCATCTGTACCTGCACCTGCTATGGAGGACAACAGGTGTGTGTGTGTGTGTGTGTGTGTGTGTGTGTGTGTGTGCGCGCGCGCGTGTGCGTGCGCGAGTGTGTGTGTGTGTGTGTCAGATTGGACCAGTGTCTTACGTATCTTCCGAGGACATAGTAGAGAATGTGCTGACATTAGGAGTTAGGCAACAGGTTATCTGGTAAGTCAGAGCTTCCATAGACCTCTCTGAGACACTCTGACAACGCGACCTCTGGCATAGTTATGGCACAAGGGATACAGTGAGGTGACATTCATCATGAAACCGTACATTCCCTGAGCTGACCCCAGGTCAGCTCTTAATACATAATGTTGAATTTTCTTTCTCTCTGTGTGTGTGTGTGTGTGTGTGTGTGTGTGTCAGAGGTGTAGTGCTATCTAGAGAAGTGGGGGAACGCACCTATATGGGGAACACCTGCACACGCACAGGTCCCAACAAAGCGCCCCCCCCCCCGCACGCACACACGCTAACGTTCACGCAGCCTATTCATTAATTAATCGTTCGGGGGGCAATCGCTTATATCAACGAATTAAATGAGCAAACTCACGGATTCCTCAAGTGCTGCAAACCACTGTCACTGACACACGACTAACTTGTGTCCTCTATAAACACTGCAGAAGCCCGTGACATTTGCAGCTCTGAAACTAAAATATGTATATGGGCACAGCAGAGCAGACTCAGTTATCAACACAAACAGCTGAACAATCTCTCAACCAGCGATCACACAAGTTGCACAACTGGCATCTGGCGATGCAAATTGCAATGGGGTGATTAACGCTAACTTTTGATTCAACCGCGTTGAAAAGAAACACGCTTTTAACATTGTTTCTTCATGCTTGTAAACGTACCTTTTTAGCAGCTGGTCCGAAAAATTAAAGGATGTTTGGCTGCCTTTTTCATCTTTACTTGTTATAGTGAGGTACTGGTGGAAAAAAAAATATTTTGATGCTGAAAAAGCCAGTATGTTTCAGTATAGCTTTTATTAAACTGAGGTTTCCCCCGCGCTGTAGCTAGTTAAGGTGGAATGTTTCCTTTTCCTTCAAGCCACGAGTTGATGCTGTGTGAATAATTCAGCCCACCTTAAATATAGTTAAGGTGGAATGTTTCCTTCTCTCTTCAAGCCGCGAGTTGATGCTGTGTGAATAATTCAGCCCACCTTAAATATAGTTAAGGTGGAATGTTTCCTTCTCTCTTCAAGCTGCGAGTTGATGCTGTGTGAATAATTCAGGCCACCTTAAATATAGTTAAGGTGGAATGTTTCCTTCTCTCTTCAAGCCGTGAGTTGATGCTGTGTGAATCATTCAGCCCACCTTAAATATAGTTAAGGTGGAATGTTTCCTTCTCTCTTCAAGCTGCGAGTTGATGCTGTGTGAATAATTCAGGCCACCTTAAATATAGGACGAATGACAACGTTGTCAAGTTTCACTCGTTTTATTGGCTCGACATGCACACACACTGACACACACAAAACACCCCTTGGAGAAGTATGGGAACGCCGTTCCCACGCGTTACATTGGGACTACACCACTGTCCTCCTCGCTGTAGGCTCCTAAGCTCCTTCTTCTAAAGTGCTTTGGGCTACACTGTTGTATGAACTGTGCTATACATTTGATTTTAAGCCTTCTATAGGGATTGGTTAATCAGCAGACATTGTATATGTGTGCTTAGAGAGACTTGAAAAGACAAGGGTTCAAATCCCCATGTTGACAACACTCCCTTACTGAAGTGCCCTTGAGCAACACACTGAATCCCAGCCAGCTCCAGACTCTGACTCTCTGAGCTCTCTGTGGAGGGAGGGGAGAGTAATATTTTTATATTATATATAAAAATTATTATAGAGCTTATTTAACTACCAATATCAATGAAGTATCACATTATATTGGTTTTATGCTTAAAACAACAAGCCATTCAGTGGCCACCTGTGTTATAGTACATTATAATATTCCCACAATATAGGGACTTGTATTTTGTCCATGGTACTTAATAATGAGCTTATGGTAGCCTTATAGTATGGTATTTCTTATGTATATTTGCTTTACTCCATTATGCTCGATGATATTTTGAAGCTTTCAAGTTTCCTGTGATGTTAGCATAGTATTCTATTCATTTTGATTATATGAGTATAGTTCTTTATTCATAAGAGTAGCTTTGCTTTCCCTTGGAGTTGAGTGGACTTCAACCCTTCCAGATGTTTATTTATTTATTTTGTAGCTGTAGTTTAGACCCCGGCTTGTCTTTAAGCTCTCCTAAATAGCCCCAAGAAACTTGATCTTCTCAGGTCCTGATCCAACCAGTTCTAGGGACAAACATCTCCGCGCTGCAGCAGCTCTGGCCTGGACTGTTTGTCTGACAGTATTTGTTGGTGATGTTGGAGATGGTCATGCTTCTCAAACTGTTTCTCACAGATGACGAGTCCCTCTACATCCAGCAAGCGGTCATATTCATTGAAGATGCCATACAGGTAAAGGCATGACCAGACGCACACATGCAGTGTTGGGCAAGTTACTTTCAAAATGTAAGATACTACATATTACTAGTTACTTTCATTTGAAAGTAATATGTTATACTTTACAATATTACTGTCTGTGTAGACTTATTTATTACTCTACTTTTGCATTACTTTCACCAAAATAACAGCAGTAGCAGAATGACATCCCCGCCTCGGAAACATGCTGAAAAATAATTTCAACCATCTTGAAGTCGGTGTAAACTGTACAAAATTCTAAATGTTATTGTTTTCCTTTGTTATTGTCATCTAAGTGGTTATTTGCATAAAAACCACACAATTTGATGAGGAAATTATTATATCTTTATTTAAATATGTGCTTTGATATATATATATAAAAAAAAAAGTAACTCAATTTGTAACTTGTGTTACTTGACAAAGTAACTGGTATAAATTACTGCAATCCTATTGGTAATAAGTTATATTACTGAGTTACT
The DNA here is from genome assembly GCF_964638095.1 of Poromitra crassiceps. Classification (NCBI taxonomy): domain Eukaryota; kingdom Metazoa; phylum Chordata; class Actinopteri; order Beryciformes; family Melamphaidae; genus Poromitra; species Poromitra crassiceps. The sequence goes on along the minus strand of NW_028151576.1, from coordinate 59,330 downwards.
GCTAAAAGTAATATATTACATGTAATATGTTACTTTTGTAATGAGTTACCCCCAACACTGCACACATGACATAATATAATGTTTTGACTGGGGTTAGGCACGTCAATGGGTCAAATATATACGGTGCCGATCATAACAATCATAATCATAATATCTAAACAGACTTGTACTCTGTGCTGTTTTTTGTTGAACTTGTACAGTATCGGTCGATCAACCACCGGGTCGATGCCAGATCGCTGCGTCTGTATCGGTGGTACTACTCAAAGATATTCCAGTGGTAAGTTGCAGTCATTCTACTCATTTCTCTCTGTTAGCCTCTAGCTTCTCTGTGCCGTGGTTCACAATTTCTAACAACTGCTCAGGCGGCCAGGGGGCAGGGGTGGTGTTGTTTATTAAATTGTACTGGGTTTAAAAGTGAAATAAGTCTGATTTTTCCTGCCCCATATCACAAAATGACCATAATATATGTTTTACTACACCAGCTGCTGAGTACAGTAAACTCCCCACCCATTGGAATTCCAAGACTGCAACACGTTCACGCCCCTTCCCTGGGGGTTGTCGAAATGCATTCTGGGAAATGTAGGATATCACTAACTGAAGTAGTTATGAGCAGTGTTGGGCAAGTTACTTTCAAAATGTAATATACTACATATTACTAGTTACTTTCATTTGAAAGTAATAAGTTACTTTACAATATTACTTTCTGTGTAGAGTAACTCATTACTTATTACACTACTTTTGCATTACTTTCACCAAAATAACAGCAGCAGCAGAATGACATCGCCGCCCCGGAACCATCCTGAAAAATAATTTCAACCACCTTGAAATCAATGTAAACAGTCCAAAATTCTAAATGTTATTATTTTCCTTTCTTATTGTCATCTATAGTGGTTATTTGCATAAAAACACACAGTTTGATTAGGAAATGATTGTGTCTTTTTTAAATATGTGCTTTGATTTAATCAAATGTAACTCAATTTGTAACTTGAGTTACTTGACAAAGTAACTGGTATAATATTACTGAAATCCTATAAGTAATAAGTTATATTACTGAGTTACTGCTAAAAGTAATATATTACATGTAATATGTTACTTTTGTAATGAGTTACACCCAACACTGGTTATGAGGCAGGTTGAGGGTAAGTGGTCACAGTTACTGCTAGAATGCACATGAACATCAAAGTATAATACAGTAGATATAACATTACAGACTGTTAATGCAGTATAACAGTGTACGAAGATTTGTCTTTTAAATCCCCTGTAATCTTTACCATAATCCTTTTTGAAGTCACTTATGCTTGAGTTCTATCTGAATAACGCTGTGTGTGTGTGTGTGTGTGTGTGTGTGTGTGTGTGTGTGTGTGCGTGCGTGCGTGCGTGCGCGCGCGTGCGTGCGTGCGTGCACATTGAAAGTACCGCAGCTGTGTCTTTAGTATATACTGTAAATCACAAATGATTTATGATAGTTATTTGCTGATTGTAGGATATTTAATCATGTCCTTAATGGAACACATCCTGCAGTTGAGAACGAATCTCGCATTCCTCATGCCTCAATTTACAATACTACTCCCAATTACTAACATAATTGACCATTCATGAAGTTGTGAAGTCTTAAAAAGAAGGAGAAGGTTAAACTAACTTTGAAGAATGATATCAACCCCATTAAAACTTTTTCATTTGCATTAAAGACCGTATTTACACATAACCAGCAGTTAATGTGTGCAAGTCAAATCTAAACCTGCTCTTTGACTAGTTTCCGCATCAAGTTGAGTGTCACTCAGAAAGAATACGGTATGTTCCGATGTCCATCCCATCGCTGTCTCCCCGCCCACTGTCCCCAGGGGCCTGGGTCTGACCATAGCGGTGGTGTTGGCGCTGGCGTTTGTGGAGCGGCCGTCGTCCATGTCGTTGTCCTCGGACCTGCGGCTGGTGGCGCCGCGCTGGCAGCCTCCCTGTGGCCTCACGGAGAGCATCGAGATAGTCTGCCTCCTCATCTTCTCCCTCGACCTCGCTGTCAAGGTTAGTCTGCCTCCTCATCTTCTCCCTCGACCTCGCTGCCAAGGTGGGCCTCCAGATCCAATTCCCTTTCACCTGCCAGACCTTTGCTTCAGTCAGTCTAAATTTGCTCTTGTGGAGAGCAAGGATCGATTGGCAGAACTTTATAGAGAGGCAAAGTGACCGCCTACTTCCTGCTTCAGCACTGTACCAGAGATTTTCATCCGCCATTTATTTCCCCATAGACATTTTGAAAAAATGCTTATAAAAATAGTTTTACTTCGTCAAGCCAAATGGTTCAGCTATATTTAGAGTTGGGAGAGACCATAGAACGTTTCACTCTGACCAAAACTTAAAAAAACTACATCGAAATAATATTTTCTTTAAATCGGCAATTCTTTTACGTTTTGGTCCGAGTGAAATGTTATGTGGTCTCTCCTGTTTCTAAATAGATCTGAACCGTTTGGTTTGAACAAGTAAAACATTTTTTATAAGCATTTTACGAAATGTCTATGGGAAAATAAATGGCGGAGGAAAATCCCTGGTACAGTGCTGAAGCAGGAAGTAGGCGGTCACTTTGCCTCTCTATGTGAACGCTATTTTTTTTTAAACACACATTCAGGACAAGTGTTCCGTCTGAGCTGATAGTTTGGTGACTTACATTTAATAATGTATCACTTTGACCAACACTTTCAGTCAACGCTCAATAGCAGTTTTCTAAATGTTGGTATCAAATGATATTATGCCACGGTCACATGATTTCAGAAGACATATAAAACCAGCATGACATCTTCTTGTTGCTTCAACTTGGAAGCGTTCCACCTGTTTAGCTGGGTGTCTGGTTAACTGGTTTAACTGGTTACGTTAGCGATCGTACGGTCAACTGTTGTTAAAAAATTTACTTTTGAATGAACCATGAACAAACTATAGTAGATATTGCCCCCTCCTCTTAAGTAGAGTTGATTGTAGATTTGAATATACTTAGATTTGTATTACCTCGAAGTTCAAACTGATAACTTTGATGGATTGCCTGCCATGTTTCCTGCCTGTCTTGATGGAAGTGAAAGTTTCCGGAGCCTACAAACACTTTCTGTGTATTCCTATTTACAGTACTAAAACAGTGGTATTTACAGTGCTAAAACAGTGGTATTTACAGTACTAAAACAGTGGTATTTACAGTACTAAAACAGTGCAAGCAGGACATTGCTGGGCTTAATGCATTATCAGTTGCTGTTCACCTCTGCCTAAGAAATAGTGGCCCCTTCCTCGCCAACTCTGAGCAAAGTACACTGATACTTCATCCATGCCCGACCACTGGCCACCATTATCAAACTGTACTGGGCAGCACTCAAGGGTGAAGGTATAGCTTCCTCCTCAGACCAACCTATCAGATGAATTAAGACTATGCAACTTGGCACAGGTCATTATTGTGTAGTCCTAATTGTTTCTCTATTTTGAACTAGAACCTCACCGCATCTGTGTTTGTCCTCAGAGCTATCTGATTGGCTGGGAGGAGTTCAGGAAGAACAAGTGGCTGATCGGCTACACTGTCGTCATCTCGGCCTCCGTCATGGACTGGGTGTTATCCGTCAGCATGGTGTGTGACGAGGTGAGGCTGTGTGTGATGCGGGACACCGTGAACATAAAGCATGAGAGAGGATGAAATACATCAAATAAGTTAAGAGCAATTATAAAATATGGAGTCCATTCCTAAAGTTGATCCTAAAATGTATGAAACTGTGACCTCTCAATTGTACCGATCAGAAAGTGAGAGTGCGGAGACTCATCCGGCCATTCTTCCTCCTGCAAAACTCCTCCCTGATGAAGAAGACGCTGAAGTGCATCAAGAGGACACTGCCTGAGATCGCCAGGTATCTGACACGCACACACACGCACGCACGCACACACACACACACACACACACACACACGCACACACACGCACGCACGCACGCACGCACACACGCACACACACACGCACACACACACACACACACACACACACGCACACACACACGCACGCACACACACACACGCACGCACACACACACACACACACACACACACACACACATGCTTTTACTGTCTCATATCACAAAATAACCTGCTGCTGCTCAGATGTCTGGCTTCCAAAACTCATTTTCTAGAGTCTGTACTTTTGAAAAGATTAAAAAAAAAAAGTTCATATTAATTCAAATGGAGTTGATAATACTAGGTTGATAACATTTTCAGTGCAGTTTTTTAATGCAAAATCTGGAGCATTTCCTCCTTCAGTTCACGGCACCAAGACGCCTGAAAATGCATCTCTGTGTAATGTGTTAGGAGTGACAACATACAACGACACCAACGCCTAAAGCTGGGCTCAGACTACAGGATTCTGACAATCTTAGCCGATTTTGAAATCTGGCTGTGACACGCACTACAGGAGAATCTTCCCAGATTATCTTCCCTAGAATCTCAAACATGCACACACTACAAGATTTGTAAATGTGGCGCACCACGCACTACAGGATATTATTAAGATTATCGGCAGGATAATCACCTTGATGCCCGGCCATACGAACCTGTTTCGTTTTTGGGGTTCCAGCAGTGACCAAAGCGCTCCGCCCTCACCTCTCTCTCTCGTTTCCTCATTTTCATGCCCGTCTCGCCAAACAAATGAATCTCACGGTAGTTAGCATGCGTGTAAACAACGCGACTCTATTGTCTGTACAAGTGAGAACACAAACACATGGCCTACCAACATATATTTCCCTGCTGCATGTCATGAGATCGGCAAAAGTTTGGATAGACTGGATTGCTTCCCGCAGCAGCAATGCCTTTTCCCCCCACACTGCCTGGCTGATAGACAGGTAGATTACAGCCTCTGACTGGCAGGGGCTCAAAACTACGATATAACAACTTTTTATTCATTGGTCATTCATTGTGATATAAATGAGTGACATTTTCCCCCAAATACTCGTGGTTCTGTGCTGTTGGTATTTGGTAGCCTATAATGCCTGCAGTGCAGCGCATCAAATGAGCCGCGTCAATTAACGACGGGAGTCTCGCGCAGCAGCAGAATGATGTATTCGCGCAGATTTTCAGTCCTAAATATCAAACATGTTTGATATGATCGGGACGGCCCCGATGAGGCTTTGAGCAGATCGGGAGGCTTAAGATTGGATCTGCAAACAGCTCACACTACAAGATAATCGGTGCCGAACGTCGGGCCCGACCAAGCTTGGCAAGCTGCCAGGCCAGATTTCTCCTCCGATTCTCGGGAGGGGTGAATCGGGCATAAATCGGCCCGAAAATCCTGTAGTGTGAGCCAGCCTTAAGGCAGGCTTTACTGGTATCAGGAAACAGCTGACAGCCAGCATTTCCCCATACCTGGAAAGCCTTGCATAACAATGAAGTCTGGACAGATGCTCATACAGTATGTGTTCTTAATTTGTGTGAACACCAACGAAGAAGAGCAACACAGCACAGACTAGTCCATTATGCGCACAGACTAGTCCATTATGCGCACAGACTAGTCCATTATGCCTACATGTAGCTAAAGTTACAGGTTTGTTTTGAATCCCTCCCCTCCACTGGCAAAATCTCTAACCTGGCAGAATGACAGGTCACTAAAACTCTGTCCAATGATCGAGTTACTTCTGAGTCATGTGACTTTTGTTTTGCAGACCTGATTGGCTTATAATTTGACAGAACAGTGTGTGAACCTAAAGGAACTAAATACAAAAAATGCAGACCGCCGAACTTCTTACTACAGTCGGTTTAAATCACATTTTACCACTCGTCAAGTGAAAAACCAAGCATCTACTTGAGTTGAGAGCATTCTCACTTCCCCATAGCCTGACCCAACGAGACACATAATGATATACTATGGCTTCAATGCATAGCCTGACCCAACAAGACACATAATGATGTACTCTGGCTTCACTGCATAGCCTGACCCAACAAGACACATAATGATGTACTCTGGCTTCACTGCATAGCCTGACCCAACAAGACACATAATGAGATACTCTGGCTTCACTGCATAGCCTGACCTGTTGTTCGTTCTACCCTGAATCAACCTCAACCTTTTCTGTGTGTGCATGCGTGTACGTGTTTGTGCGTGCGTGTGTGTGTGTGTGTTTGTGCGTGCATGCGTGTGTGTTTGTGCGTGTGTGTTTGTGCGTGCGTGTGTGTTTGTGCGTGCTTGTGTGTGTGTGTGTGTGTGTGTGTGTGTGTGCGTGCATGCGTGTGTGTGCATGCGTGTGTGTGTGTATCTGCAGCGTGATCTTGCTGCTGGCGGTGCACCTCTGCCTCTTCACCATGATCGGCATGCTGCTGTTTGTTAAGACGGAGGTGAGCTCACCTGACCTGACCACGCCCACACCACCACGCTAGTCAAATGTATAGTATATGATGTATGATCTATGTAACTTAGGTTGTGTGTCGATATATCATGTAGCATTGTGACTGTGATGACGCTTATGTGAAGCCCTTTGAGAAATGCTTGTGATAAGGGGGCCATAAACTAATTCAATAATTCCTTTTCAACGTCTCAAATGATTATCTCCATCTCCGTCCGTCTTCTTCTCGTCCTCTCTGTGGCCTCCAGGATCCGAAGAAGAACGGGGAGTGGGAGCTGTACTTCAAAGACCTGCCTCGCTCCCTCACCTCTCTGCTGGTGCTGCTCACCACGGCCAACAACCCAGACGGTACCGCTGCTCCAGCGCTCAGATGATCCAAACACCTAGTGCTTAAATTGGAACTGTTTGATATTCTGTGCTGCTTCAGAACTGAACCACGGTCTTAAAGCCGTCTGTTTTGTCCTGTTACAGTGATGATCCCTGCCTACTCCTTAAACAGGGCCTACTCCATCTTCTTCATCACCTTCAGTGTGATTGGTAAGCATTGATCATTATTGTGTACATCGTCACCGTCATCATCACAAGGAAGACGACCGCATTGGTCGATTTTCAATCAGAATCAGAATCCGCTTTATTGGCCAAGTATGTAGACATACAAGGAATTTGACTCCGGGATTCACCTTATGTTCAGACCTTACAGTGGGCCAAATTCTTCCGGGTCCTGTTAACACTTCCGGCGGTCACGGCGCAAAATAAGAGAGTTGTTTTTGGAGCGGACAGTGCAGGGGGTAAAATAAAGAACGTAGCCTACTACTTTGAGCTCGGTACACAGCAAGCAAGCGAGTATCCACTGTTAGCCAGGTCAGATAACGTTATCGTCGACAATGACGAGCACTTTCTTGTAAAACATACCTGGACTCCAACAAAGAAAGCTTCAGATAGTTTTCTCTCCTCCGAGCGCTCGAGCCACTTACGTCCATAAGACCCGCAGACGTTAACGTAATTCCCTGGAATGCGAGACTTAATGAGCCAGTTACATGGCGTTGCATTCTTAGACATTGCCGTTTGCTTTTATTTGGTATGTTACATACAATTGGCTAAATTATTAGTTAATTCAGAGTTACTGCTGATATTGGAGCAGCCAGCCATTTTATTTTATTTTATTTTTAGCCGGAAGTTTTGACGCGGCCACACAACCGGGTCAAATGGGTGTGGCTACATAAGGTGAATACGTTGCTCTCAATGTACTTACAAGGGGAAAAGAAAATATATGCATACAAGCTAAAACCACAAACAAGGACAGCGATCAAAGGTACATAAAGCAAGTTAACTGCTATTTACATTATATACAGTAAGTGTGATGTAGAGTGACCGTTATAAACATGTGTATAGGAGAAAATAATAATAATACTAATTGTATATCTATGTACAGACAAAGTATATGTAAACCACACTAGATTGTAAACAAGGCTATAAGTCAGATATTGCACAGTTCAAGCTGGTTAAAACAATCAATGTTTACGAATGCAACCTCTAGTGGTGGGGTGAGTAAGTGCATGCGTGCAGTGCATACGCCAGAGTCGGGAGCTGTAACCAGGAAGTAGCGGCGACCGTAACAACAGTCTATTGAAATAGCTCGCTGACACATGAGGGTGAAGGGGTGGGATGGGTGGAGCGGTAACTTCCTTGTCTTTCAACTTCCTTGTCACAAGAGACCCTCCTGAAGTCTGTTTTGAACCTTAACCAGGTTGTTTTCGTTGCTTAAAAAAGTAACCGTTAACCGACGTGACATGCTTCAAATTAACCATGTCCCACGTGAGGCGTATGACCTGCACGCACCGTTTCTCTCATCGGTCGTTTTGGGAGTCATTGTAAACCGACTCATTCTGTTGTTTCAGTATGAGGACATGTTGAATACAATAGGGTTTACAGTGTTGTGTATAAAAGGGAATTTCTTCTGCTTCTTCTTCTCCAGGAACGTATTTCTTGATGAACTTACTGACGGCCATCATCTACAACCAGTTCAGGGGATATTTACTGGTGAGTCCCACATCTTCCATCCAGAGGAGATCATGCTGTTGAAGGAACATCACATCTTCAATCCCAGCTTTTTGTGATGCTTTAATTATCCAGGGAGAGTTGAGGCTTCTTCTTCTTCTTCTTCTTCTTCTTCTTCTTCTTCTTCTTCTTCTTCTTCTTCTTCTTCTTCTTCTTCTTCTTCTTCTTCTTCTTCTTCTTCTTCTTCTTCTTCTTCTTCTTCTTCTTCTTCTTCCTCCTCCTCCTCCTCCTCCCCCCCCCCCTGTAGGCTCCTAAGTGGAGCATAGGGCCGCAGCCACACAAAGCCAACAGGCTCCTATTGCATTTTCTGTAGCAAGTGGGTTCTTCTGGGGTGGGGTTGCTAGCCCCACGCTAGTTTACACAGTTACACACATTCCCACGAATGTCGCGACCTTACACCTCCTCCATGAATTAAAGGGACAGTTCACCCCCAAATCAAAAATACATATCTCTCCTCTTAACTGTAGTGCTATTTATCCATCGAGATCAATTGGGGTGAGTTTTGGAAATATCGGACTAAAGAAAATATTTCCCTGATGAAAGTGCTCACAAAAAGGTCTGTGGCTTATCTTGAGTAACCGGGGAATGATTTCTGGAGAGGCATTATTGTTACGTTTTTCAAAAGTAATTTTTGGGGGCGCTTTGAGCACCACAAGCCGAGTGCCACCCAGTTCCATTGTATTGGAGAGAAGGCAGACATCTCTATGGCCGATATCTCCAAAACTCGCCAACTCACACCAAAACCATCTATTCTAGATGGATAAATAGCACTACAGGTAAGATCTATTCTAGATGGATAAATAGCACTACAGGTAATATACAGGTAAGAGGGACAATATGTCTTTTTGATTTTGGACATAAAACAGCTGATCTAACCCGTCTGTCCCTGCGTGTTGATGCAGATGTCAGTCCAGACGTCCATCATCAGGAGGCGGCTGGGAATCAGAGCTGCTTTCCAGGTCCTCAGCTGCCAGGGGACAGGCCGTGCTGCTATGTAAGACACACGCACGCAGATTTGACTAATTAGAAGGCTATTTTATCACATTTTCACAAGTTCTTACATTAGCGGTATGTGGCATTGTCAGTTGCAACCAGGAGATTTTGGAAAGAGACTTTCTCACACTGGTCCAGAAACTGGAGAGTATGAATTTTAAACAGTTACTTCTGCTTAGTGCAGCTCTAATGAATGCTGTAGCGAAAGTAATTAACATAATGTCATTACAGTCTGATGGAATAAACAGTAACATAGAAATGGAGTTCAGTCAGGAGCACTCGTATAGTCACAAGATAAAACCATATATAGCAACAAATGGTAACACAATTTGGTGGCAAGCTGCTCCCTGTTACGCAGCTGACATGCTGAAGGTCAGAATATGAACCAAACACGAGTGGTGTAGGTGATTGTTACTACCAGCTGATATGAACCAAACGTGTGTGTGTGTGTGTGTGTGTGTGTGTGTGTGTGTGTGTGTGTGTGTGTCTGATCAGAGAGCGTGTGCGTGTGGATGCGGTGCTGGAGGTGATGTCCAGGGTCCACATGAAGAGCTACTACAGAGCGGCCATCATCAAGGTTACAGCTATATCACACTGTCCAGCAGGGGGAGTGGGCAGGGCTGCATACACACTGCGACTTATACCACTTTCCAGTGTTGGGGGTAACTCATTACAAAAGTAACATATTACATGTAATATATTACTTTTAGCAGTAACTCAGTAACTTATTACTTATAGGATTTCGGTAATATTATACCAGTTACTTTGTCAAGTAACTCAAGTTACAAATTGAGTTACATTTTATTAAATTAAAGCACATATTTAAAAAAGAAACAATCATTTCCTAATCAAACTATGTGTTTTTATGCAAATAACCACTATAGATGACAATAACAAAGGAAAAGAATAACATTTAGAATTTTGGATTGTTTACACTGACTTCAAGGTGGTTGAAATTATTTTTCGGGGTGTTCAGGGGCGGCGATGTCATTCTGCTGCTGCTGTTGTTTTGATGAAAGTAATGCAAAAGTAGTGTAATAAGTAACGAGTTACTCTACACAGAAAGTAATATTGTAAAGTAACTTATTACTTTCAAATGCAAGTAACTAGTAATATGTAGTATATTACATTTTGAAAGTAACTTGCCCAACACTGCTACTTTCACACCAATGACCAGGGGTGCTTTTACCCACATTCAACCCTTCTTTTGTCAGTTCACACCAAGTCAGTCAACACGGGGTTAATCCAATCAATTCAATCCAATTACGGTAAGTCAGGCTGGAAACGGACAGCCCGCCATATTGTTTCGCTGTCACAACGCGTCCTAAATGCAGCGCTTCACTGTGCGGTGAAAGGTGTGTGTGTGTGTCTCAAGGCTCTTGCAACGGTTTGCAGCTAACGCTAACCTTGCTGCTAGCCTTTTGTCCCGCCCCGGTTCTTAGCAACCTGGGCGGTGGCGTTCACACTGAAATCAACCCTTGTCCTTTCAAACACAAAATCAACCTGGGAATAAGCCTTGTTGGACCTCGGTCTGAAAGGGGTATTTCACTGAATGAGGTGCAGGTCTGAGAGAGAAGAACACCCCTGCAGGTACAGGTGTGAGAGAGACTAATTGAATTGACTTTTAAAGACCTTTTTAGACTACGTGGAATTCACGACCAAATATAAAACCCACATAAGGAAACTAATGGGGGGGGGGCCTGCTTGAAATGAAAGCTGTGAAACTAATTTATAAATGTTCAGGATAAGAAAAAGCATAGCAGGAAATGGATTGTTATGGGACATGACATCAAATTATGTTTCGTAAAGAAGATAAGATACATACAGTACAGTATTGTACAGCACAGGCCACACAAGGAAACCTGTACTTACATGGTAATACGTTTTTAAGGCATTCATATGTTTTTTTTTTACTTTTCTTCTTAACACATTGAGTGCCACAGCGCTTCAGTAAAATTGTCTGGAGCCTGTGCCAGATTCACTTCCATTCAGTTGAAAACAGCTATAGAATTTTTTCTATTATGGCTATATTAACGGGGCTGGACTTTAATGAAACATTGAACACTCCTGCTTCTTCCAAAGAAGAAATTTTGTTTCTAGACAGTTCCATTATGAAATGACAGCCTCTCAAAAAAGTGCACTTTCAAGGGTTTTCTGTCGTTTTTTTTTACTTTCCAAGATATAGTCCCTTTTATGAATACCTTTTGCACTCTAATTTCGAGCACATTCACTGACTCTGGCTGGTGTTTTCTGATGTGGTGGCGTGTGGTGTGGTTTCTGTGCAGCCTGTGTGCCACACACCCCTCTCCCCCCCCCCCCCCCCCCCCCCCCCCCTCTCCACCTCTGAGCTGCGGGCTCCTCCCACACGCACAGAGTTTGCTTTCTCGACTCCGTTTTTGCCCCGGACAGATCCCAGCGCCCATCAAGGAAATGATGCGCGCTGGCAAACGCGACTGAACGAAAAGGCTTGGCCGTTCGGCTTCGGATGCTGCCTTTCTAGGAAATCGTGTGGAGATAGATAGAAGCATAAGAGCTCAGTTGTGAGCGCGGATGCAGCCGAGCCCACTCTCGCTGTAGACAGAGCAATATATACGGCTCTGGCAGAAAGCATGCATCGGTTTCCACTTTCATCACGGCTTTCTCCGCTGTCTCCTGTACAAAGTAAAGGATCTGAGGTGGGTGGAGCAGCTCCTGTGACGATGTTTAAGGTGGCGCCGTGTGATCCCTTGAAGGGATTCATGCTCACTGGCTAGGTACGACCTTAAACAGCAGAATTATGGAATAATATGAATTATGATTTTAGGACGTCCACAGACGTCCTTGGCACTCCTCGTTACTTTTTTTTAGGACGTCCACAGACGTCCTTGGCACTCAATGTGTTAAGACCTTCAATTTCAATAATAATTTAATTATTTTAAGATGTATTAAAATCTTTTAACGACCTGCTGCAGATATGACGTATCACCTAGGTTTGTTCATTTAATCAGTCAATTATGTTTTTCTTGTGCCTCCCCACACCTCCAGGTGGTGCAGCCGTACTCCACCGTGGGCTACATGGACCGAGACGACTTCAGGAAGCTGTTTGACGAGCTGGATAAAGATCGCATGAAAGAGGTACAATTTAACATTTCATTTCACTTTGCGATCTGTAATATACAGCAAGGGAATAGCTCGCACAACTCCAGGTCTTAGGCAGCTCAATCGGTGCAGGTTGCAGGGAGATCACAGAAACAGAGGTAGGCAACAGCACTCGAATTAGAGTCAATCTTGAGGTTTTTTTATTTATTAAGGGCAAAACAGACGCGTTTCAGCCTTAAGCCATCATCAGCGTACATAAGTGTACATACATGTTCTGATGTACACTGATGATGGCTTAAGGCTGAAACGCGTCTGTTTTGCCCTCAATAAATAAAAAAACCCAAGATTTACTCTAATTCGAGATCTGTAATATATGCCACTGAATCTCTGTGTGTGTGTGTGTGTGTGTGTGTGTGTGTGTGTGTGCGTGCGCGTGTGTGTGTGCGCGCGTGTGTGTGTGTGTGTGTGCGTGTGTCCACAGCACCCTCCCTTGCCCCAGTACAACTCTCCAGTCCTGCAGAAGCTCCAGATGGTCTTCAGTCACTACTATTTCACTATAGTCGGCAACGCGGTGGCACTGGCCAACGTCATCTGCATAGGCGTAAGTTACACACACACACACACACACACACACACACACACACAGACCAAGCTGACTAACATACCCTATAATGTTTCCTTTGCGTGTGTTTCAGACCGTCCTGGTGTTGAACGCTGACAAGTCCATTGCCGAGAGAAACGACTACAACATGGAGGTTAGCAGCTGTTGTGTTCTTTGTGTTTTTTTTGTCATGTGGACGTTTTGAAGTTGGTTAATGATGAACACTCAGCTCACATGCTCTGCTGCCTTGACTCAGGGTGCCGGTCTAAGCCCTTGTTACACGGCCCACCCTTGTATACACAGGACGCCGAACGTAAGTAGAGCTTAAGCGTGAAGCAGGCACAGGCTGAACTGACACCTAACCGTTCACACAAGAAGCCTTCTCTTTTCCTCTCACAGTGCCTCCTCGGCGCGCCTTGAACCCCGCCCACAACAACTCCCATTGACTTCATGTCTGGCAGCTTCAAGCTGGACTGAATCCTGAACGATCGCTCCAGCGCGGCTTCGGCGTTGCTTCGCCGTGGCGTGCGGCCGGTGTGAACGCTCTCACCTGTTAACAAGGACGCCGGAATGAAACTGCGTGGCTTCAGCGTGTGGCTTTGGCGTTGCTTCGGCGTGGCGCGCGGCCGGTGTGAACGCTCTCACCTGTTAACAAGGACGCCGGAATGAAACTGCGTGGCTTCAGCGTGTGGCTTCGGCGTGGCTTCAGCGTGTGGCTTCGGCGTGGCTTCGGCGTTGCTTCGGCGTATAGTGTGAACGGCCACTAACTGATTAACACCGCGTGTGCTTCTGTGCTGCAATCCAATCCTCTGTGCCGATTTCAGCTTAATCACAATAATCACAACTCTGTCACTGTGTGTGTGTGTGTGTGTGTGTGTGTGTGTCTGTGTTGTCAGATCTATATAGCTTAAATTCAAACAGTGATTAATTAGTGCGTCTGTAATCTGAACACCTTTACAGATTGGAGAGAAGAACCTGTTTTCGGAAAATATATTCTCCGTTTGTTTTTGCTCATTCTTAACACATTCACTGCCAACGACGTGTTAACACGTTTTCAATATCCAGCTGTTGACTGCCAACGACGTGTTTATACGTAAAAAAAAAATAGATTTTTTTTTTTTGACGGTGGATCGTTGATCTGGCCCTTTTGCATCTCCTATTATAGTGTTAGAGCCGCCGGGCGTGTGCAATCCATTCCGCCGACCCACTGAGTGGAGACGGTGCTCAGACTATTGAGAGCCAAGCAAGCCAAGACAGCAGCATGGAAGCCATTATCATGAAAATGGATGGGGCGAAAACGCTTTCGCTTTCGCCTCGGTCCTGGCTGTGGGGGATTGCAAACTTGCATGGTGGATTGCGGATGGAGCACACTTTGAGGCACGCAGCGTAAATATGACCAGAGTTGCAGGGGCTTCATCGGAGCTCTCGGCCAGGGCTCCGGGAGGCGGGCGAGTCCAGCCGGGCTTCCTCGGGGAGCGGCCAGGCACAGCCGCACAGCGGCAGCGGGGCAGTGAGACTGTGACAAGCTTGTGGTGCAGCAGGCCATTTTGCCTTGCAAAATAGCACCAAATTGGAAACAGCCATAAAAGGCTTTTAGAATGGGATTTTCAACCCATTCTTTTTTGTTTATTTTTCGCTCTAATTTAGAGTAATTTAATTTCTATTCAGAAATTTATTTGAGAGGTCGAGAGTATGAGAAAGTGCATTTGCACAGGTAGGAAAGTGCTTGTGACATGGCGCTGCAGCCAAGAAGAACGCCCACGGAGGGAGGAGTTGAGCAGAGGGGAGTTTCCTGCTGTTATGGAGGAAATTACTGTTCAAAACTATTGTTTAGGTCTTACTGATGCCAAAAATGAATGGTTAAAGTGACTGTTCTATCGAATTTCACAAAAAGCCGTTTATCTCTGAGTAATTTTTCTCACGCTGAAACCATGCTGTATTCAACTGCTAATGCTTACATAACTACTAACTCTACAAACTAACTCTTTTAGACAGAGAAAGCACACATTCTATTAGTTATTTTTAGATGATTGGTGTTCACGAAGTATTAACAGAAAAGAATCCTCGGCTGTTGTAAAATGAGCCTAGAATCCTCAAAAACCCCCCTGGCAGAACCTACCGACAGCATTGAAAAAAGGCTGGCAGTCAATGTGTTAAGACAATCTGCTTCACAAATGAGTTGAAGTGAATGTGAATGAGCCCGGCCTAAACTGACCACTGTCCCCCATTGGCTGCCAGGTGATCAACTGTTGCTTCATCATCTACTACCTGTCGGAGATGTGGCTGAAGATCTTTGCCTTAGGCTGGAGAGGCTACCTGTCCTACAGGAACAACATCTTTGACGGCCTCCTCACCATCCTGCTCACGGTAACGTGGCTGCACCTGCTGAATACCTATGGAACTGTCGCGTTAACTTGACTCAGTTGTTCAAGGAATACACAGTTTTGGGGGGATTGGCCCAAAATCATCCATGTGTCTCTGTTAACTCTACCAAAAACTTTTCATATTCCTTTAATGCAAATAAATTCAATTTCAATTTCACTCATTGCATTTATTTCCCCCATTTAGGCCCTGCAGATCACCATATTGGCCACCTACAGACTTCCATTGTAGGTTTCTATTTTACTCCCTTCATAAATGTTTAGATAGATAGATAGATACTTTATTGATCCTTTGCAGGAAATTCATGTGTCACGTAATGCAGCCACATTCAACATGTCAGGACAAAAACAGGAAAAACATGAGGACATCGAAAACATGCAGCAGGGCACACAAAAAGTACTATCAAGCACTAAGAAAAAGGTGCAGCAAATAATAATGTCAATAACACTAAAGTGCAAATTCTTGCATAAAGTGACTTACAGTATCTAGATAAAGAACAGGCACCACTGGCCAACAAGATAAAAAAATATAATATAAACAACAACATCCACATCCACACACAACCACTCACAAGCACACGCGCGCGCGCGCGCGCACGCACACACACACACACACACACACACACACACACACACACACACAGCAAAAAAACCTACAGTAAAAATAATAATAATAATATATATACATATATATATACATATATATATATATATATATATATATATACACCCCAGTACATTGCACAGTTATCTAAAGTGCAGAGAAGTGCATATATGCACAGCATATAAAGACATTATTTAATGTGTTGATTAAACAACCTAATAGCAGCTAACAGGAAGGACTTTCTGTAACGTTCAGTCCTGCACTTGGGTGGGATCAGCCTACGACTGAAGGTGCTCAGCTGAACCACCTCCAGGGCATGGAGTGGGTGAGCTGGATTGTTCATGATGGAGTGGAGTTTGGAGAGCATTCTCCGCTCTGCCACCTGCTGGATTTGCTCCAGCTCAGTCCCAGAGGTGGAGCTCGCCTTCCGGATGAGTTTATTGACTCTGTTCTTGTCCGCGGAGCGAGCACCCTCCCCCCAGCACACCACCCCAAAGAACAGAGCACTGGCCACCACCGACTGGTAGAAAGAACACAGTAGGGGCCTACATATTATGATTGCACACCTGACTTGACACTGTATGTGTGTGTGTGTGTGTGTGTGTGTGTGTGCGCGCGCGTGCGTGCGTGTGTGTGTGTGTGCGTGCCTGCCTACGTGTGTGTTTGCGTGTGTGTACGTACGTACATGTGTGCACGTGCATGTGTGTGTGTGTGTGTGTGTGTGTGTGTGTGTGCACGCACCACAACAGGGACCCAACAACTCACAGTCTGTCTCTGTGGGAGATGGTTCGCCTGGTCAACATGCTCATCGTCTTCCGCTTCCTGCGCATCATCCCGGATATCAAGGTACAGGACATGCTACAGGACATGCTACAGGACAAGGTACAGGACATGGTACAGGACATGGTACAGGACATGGTACAGGACATGGTACAGGACATGGTACAGGACAAGGTACAGGACATGGTACAGGACAAGGTACAGGACATGGCTGCATGTCCAAAGCTCAAGCTGCGCTGACACTCAACGACCTCATCACAAATAAGATCGTGTCATTTTGTGTCCCTATGTGTGTTAAGCTCCAGACACGTGGGCCAACAGTCGGCCATCGGTCAATGTCGGGCCGTCAGTGAGCGACTGTGGCCCTACAGTAGTTTTTGCGGTGTGTCCCGCACCGTTTGCCCTAGTCATCCCGCTCAGCCTGTTAAATCGTCAGTGAGAGAGATCGCTCCGATTGGCCGGTCAGCTGGCCTTAAGCCCCTGGAGCCTGTCGCTGTATGATATCGCCCGTTTCGTTTCGTGCGCTTTCTCCATATTTTCCTAGCTCCGCCTCTTCCGTTTTTCCTCCACAAGCAAAAGACCAGGCAAACGCTGACAACGTCAGCGCCATCTGCGACTCTTTTTATCAGAGATATTCTGGATTAGAAGTAGCTATATTACTAAACCGTCACAGCACGCACAAAACCTTCTCACTTTTCAACGTCATCCCTACTGTATCTGATCATTCCAATACACATTTTCACAACGATGTATCATAACAACGGTTTGTATATGTGCAGTACTAGGTCTCACGCAGGCACACAACGTACGTGCTAGTTGTCGTCTATAAAGAGCTGCAGGGATGACGTATTTTTGTAGTCAGAACGCGGAAGTCCCGGACTTCCTGGTTCTTCACTGTTTCTGTCTATGAAATTTTTGAACGGGTTTTTGCCGCGATACTTCTAATAATCTCTCTGGGCAACGCTGGCTTAATGAAACGCGAACCAGAGTTCAGTCGGATAATCTTCACAGATGAGGACCACTTTCATGAGTTTTGTAGCGTAAATGCGAGCCCTAGAAGTAAAAAGCTCGAGCTAAGCTAATCCAGAACTACACACTGTCGCATAGGCTTCCACGTCACGTCAGCGCTCAACCTGGACTGTTGTTGGATGTGTGCACTGATTACCCCGGGCTGAACGGGCTGAACCAGGTGAGGGAAAGAGAATTTCCGTGTTCGTCCTTTGAAGTGATGACGTTATTGACGTATATATCCCCATCGACTCAACAGTGTAGTCTCATTTAGCCGTTTGCTAGCTAGCCGCCCTTTTAACGGCACGTAAAAGCTTCAAAACTCATAAAAGTGGTCTTCATGTGTGAAGATGATATTACTAAACACTGGTTCGCGTTTGATTAAGCCAGCGTTGCCCAGAGAGATTATTAGAAGCATCGCGCCAAAAACCCATTCAAAACTCCCATAGGCGAAAACAGTGAAGAACCAGGAGTGTTAGCATCGATGATTTCCGGACTCATCCCTGCGGCTCTCTATTGCGGTGTTTTTCTTAATGCAACTTTTCAGCCCCCGACACAGGCGACGCATGCTAGTTCTTAGATGGCAGTCTGGTGTGTCTGGGCCCTGATGCATACCTCATTTTGTTTCTCCAGCTCATGTCTCTAGTCGCCAGTACGCTGCTGGACCTGGTGAAAAACCTCCGCGCCTTTGCCGGAGTGCTGGTGGTGAGTGACGTCATCACACACACTGTCCACATCAGCATACGGCCATACAGTTGGTGTGCCATGTTTGGTCATGTTTTATTTAGAATTAGAAACATACATTCATTTATTAATTCATTCATTCAAGAGTTTCATTCCAAAGTGAGACATCTACTATTTGAACACATAGCTGCTCTTTACTGTAAAATATTGCATTTTATTCAAAGTATTCGCAATATTAAGAGCTTTGATTTAGATTTAGAGGAGCAAACATACAGAAATGTGTCCACACTTGCAAAAGTGCCTTAATATAAATATATTAACACATTGAATGCCAGCCATGTTTTCATTCCTGTAGGTAAGTTGTGCCAGGGGTGTTTTTGACGATTCTGGCTCATTTTACAACAGCCGAGGATTCTTTTCTGTTAAGAATTCATGAACACCAATCATCTAAAAATAACTAATAGAATGTGTGCTTTCTCTGTCTAAAAGAGTTAGTTTGCAGAGTTAGTAGTTATGTAGATATTAGCCGTTGAGTACAGCATGGTTTCAGCGTCTGGAAATTTATTCAGAGATAAATGGCTTTTTGTGAAACAGTCACTTTAACCATTCATTTTTGGCATCAGTAAGACCGTCAGACATTCTAAACAATAGTTTTGAACAGTAATTTCCTCCATAACAACAGGAAACACCCCTCTCATTCAAACTCCTCCCTCCGTGTGTCTTCTCCTCCTTCCTCCTGGCTCTAGAGCCAGGAGGAAGGAGGAGCGTGTCAGAAGCGCGTTGTGCTGCCTGCCTGTCTGTCTGCGTGCCTGCCTGCCTGCTTGCCTGCGTGCGGGGACGAGTCTGAAATGGATTACTGTAAAATCGCCAAGCCATTTCCTTGAATGGCTTGCTCCCGCGGTGTGTGTGTGTGTGTGTGTGTGTGTGTGTGTGTGTGTGTGTGTGTGTGTGTGTGTGTGTGTGTGTGTTCGCGCGTTGATCCGCGGCTCTGGGGGGAAGAGATCTCTGTCCGTTCTGTGTGTGTGTCCGGGCTTCTGACTGTAAAATCGCCAAGCCATTTCCGCGGGAGGCGGCTGCTTTTGGGTCCCGTGGCTCGGTCTCTGTCGCCACTTAGTGGTCGGTAAAATAGATTACACACATGCTCTTGCTCCAAATAGTTATCTCGAAGATGTAAAAGGGGTTGATTGATGTCCCACCGTCAAAAAAAAAAAATGTTTATGTAAGACG
The DNA here is from genome assembly GCF_964638095.1 of Poromitra crassiceps. Classification (NCBI taxonomy): domain Eukaryota; kingdom Metazoa; phylum Chordata; class Actinopteri; order Beryciformes; family Melamphaidae; genus Poromitra; species Poromitra crassiceps. Next base: position 39,576 of record NW_028151576.1, on the reverse strand, counting down.
AGTTAGCTCGTCCTTGGCACTTAAGCGCTGGATTATGTAAGACGAGTTAGGTCGTCTCTGGCACTTAATGTGTTAATAATAAAAAAATAATATAGTGATGATAAAAAGGAATATTCCTGACAATGACTTCCATCACAGACACGTATTTGTAATATTCATTGATATGGGTGATGCATTCAAGGAGAAAAACAAAATTATTATTTTTTTAAATCAAAGTGTAGCATTTTGGAGTGAACCTGCTACTGTACTTTCCTAACAGCAGATCCCTCCTCTCTCTGTAGGTGGTGTACTATGTGTATGCTGTGATTGGGATCTGGCTATTTGAGGGAGCAATTACACCACCATCAACACACATGAGGTATAGTGATATAGTGAACACACATGAGGTATAGTGATATAGTGAACACACATGAGGTATAGTGATATAGTGAACACATGAGGTATAGTGATAGTGAACACACATGAGGTATAGTGATATAGTGAACACACATGAGGTATAGTGAACACACATGAGGTATAGTGAACACACATGAGGTATAGTGATAGTGAACACACATGAGGTATAGTGATATAGTGAACACACATGAGGTATAGTGAACACACATGAGGTATAGTGATAGTGAACACACATGAGGTATAGTGATATAGTGAACACACATGAGGTATAGTGAACACACATGAGGTATAGTGATAGTGAACACACATGAGGTATAGTGAACACACATGAGGTATAGTGAACACACATGAGATATAGTGAACACACATGAGATATAGTGAACACACATGAGGTATAGTGAACACACATGAGGTATAGTGATAGTGAACACACATGAGGTATAGTGAACACACATGAGGTATAGTGAACACACATGAGGTATAGTGATAGTGAACACACATGAGGTATAGTGAACACACATGAGGTATAGTGAACACACATGAGGTATAGTGAACACACATGAGGTATAGTGATAGTGAACACACATGAGATATAGTGAACACACATGAGGTATAGTGAACACACATGAGGTATAGTGAACACACATGAGGTATAGTGATAGTGAACACACATGAGGTATAGTGAACACACATGAGGTATAGTGAACACACATGAGGTATAGTGATAGTGAACACACATGAGATATAGTGAACACACATGAGGTATAGTGAACACACATGAGGTATAGTGAACACACATGAGGTATAGTGAACACACATGAGGTATAGTGAACACACATGAGGTATAGTGAACACACATGAGGTATAGTGAACACACATGAGGTATAGTGATAGTGAACACACATGAGGTATAGTGAACACACATGAGGTATAGTGAACACACATGAGATATAGTGAACACACATGAGATATAGTGAACACACATGAGGTATAGTGAACACACATGAGGTATAGTGAACACACATGAGGTATAGTGAACACACATGAGGTATAGTGAACACACATGAGGTATAGTGAACACACATGAGGTATAGTGAACACACATGAGGTATAGTGATAGTGAACACACATGAGGTATAGTGAACACACATGAGGTATAGTGATAGTGAACACACATGAGGTATAGTGATAGTGAACACACATGAGATATAGTGAACACACATGAGGTTTAGTGAACACACATGAGGTATAGTGATACCTCCTTAATATAGTTTTACTTTTCTTCTCCTCTCTCATCTACTTAGCTGGTTTACATTCAATAAAATGTCTCTCACTGATTTCTGATTTCTCTTTCCCTCGCCAAGAGGAAAGAAGCTTCCTCTCACAATACTTAGCCTGCACATTTTAAAACGGACAGTAAACGCTTTCTTCCTCAGTCCTCATCCACCACGTTATTGAAGATCCATTGCATTTACACAGGAGCCAAATGTGTGTCTCTGACCACGTCTGGAGCTGGTTTGGGTGATCAGATCTTCAATGCATTTCCATGTGTGATCAGAAAACACCGTGAAGATCTGTTAAAACGCAGGGGGAGAGGAGGTCCAAAAAGCGAAAGCAGTCAAATACATAGAGACAGTCCGCATGTGTGGGAACGCCCACAAAATGTTAAACGGCTGGCGCGCGAGTGGGGTAAAACCGCCCATATATCTCATGGGCTGACTCACCAAAAGACGGTGCTGCAGCTTTAAACTACATGTTTGGGGGTTCTAGAGCAGAACACAAGACGCCTGCTCAGATGTGCGTTTACTGCGGTGGTTAAATCCCCGATCGTGTCTGCCTGGGCTGGGCTATCAGCTAAATTCTAACTTTGCTGAATGGATAGAACGGGGGTTTTTACCCCACCCTGACCACGCCCCCAGCCAGGCTGAGCCAGCTAACCCAGCGTCTATGACGAGACGTGGCCTCAACCTATACCAAATGTCGAAAGCATGATACCGTCCATACAGATGAGCTTTGCTCAATAAGGGTTGAGTAACATAGTGCAAAACAAAGTCACTGGTCAGCACAAAATCAACGTGCTGACACAGGCAGAAAGAGGCTACAGCACTTAATGTGCAAATTAAAGCAGGCAAATTACAGCGGGGCTAATTAGTCCCTGGTTCTTAATTGGTTCTTAAATGTGTGTGTGTGTGTGTGTGTGTGTGTGTGTGTGTGTGTGTGTGTGTGTGTGTGTGTGTGTGTGTGTGCGTGCGTGCCAGTATGATGTCCAATTCCAGCATGGAGAACATCACCTCTAACGTGAGCTTTGCATGTGGCACGTATGAAGAGCTGGGCTACTGGGCCGACAACTTCAATGACTTCGCTGTGAGTAACACAACCATCCAGGAGAGTGTTAAAGGATTTAATTTGATACCTTCCCTCTCTCTCCCTCTCACTCTCTCTCGCTCTCCCTCTCTCTCTCTCTCCCTCTCACTCTCTCTCGCTCTCCCTCTCACTCTCCCTCTCTCTCTCTCTCTCCCTCTTACTCTCTCTCTCTCCCTCTCACTCTCTCTCGCTCTCCCTCTCTCTCTCTCTCTCTCTCCCTCTTACTCTCTCTCTCTCCCTCTCACTCTCTCTCTCACTCTCCCTCTCTCTCTCTCTCTCTCTCTTACTCTCTCTCTCCCTCTCACTCTCCCTCTCTCTCTCTCTCTCTCTCCCTCTTACTCTCTCCCTCTCTCTCTCTCTCTCCCTCTCTCTCTCCCTCTCTCTCTCTCTCTCTCTCCCTCTCTCTCTCTCTCTCTCTCTCTCCCTCTCTCTCTCTATCTCTCTCCCCCTCTCCCTCTCCCTCTCTCTCTCTCTCATATTGCATGTATGCGGTTTTACAATGAAAGATCTGGGTAGTGAAATGGGACTTTGTTTTCCAGCCTTTCTTGTTGTATTTAGTCCACACTGTTTTGATAGCTTTGTTGTTTCGAGGTAAGTGTACAGTAAATAGTCAATTCTGATTGGCCAATGTTTGCATTCTGAGGTGTGTTATTGATGAAGAACACACTGCTGTTTCACGTCAAACTGACTGGCGCCACCTTGTGATAAAATGACTGCTGCTTGCTTACTTTTAAACACTCTCTCCGGTCTCTCTCTCCCTCTCCCCTCTCTCTCTCTCCGGTCTCTCTCCCTCTCCTCTCTCTCTCTCCGGTCTCTTTCCCTCTCCTCTCTCTCTCCCTCTCCTGTCTCTCTCTCTCTCTCCCTCTCCTCTCTCTCTCTCCGGTCTCTTTCCCTCTCCTCTCTCTCTGCTGTCTCTGTCTCTCTCTCTCTCTCTCTCTCTCTGGTCTCTTTCCCTCTCCTCTCTCTCTGCTGTCTCTGTCTCTCTCTCTCTCTCTCTCTCTCTCTCTCTGGTCTCTTTCCCTCTCCTCTCTCTGCTGTCTCTCTCTCCTGTCTCTCTCTCTCTCTCCGGTCTCTTTCCCTCTCCTCTCTCTGCTGTCTCTCTCTCTCTCTCTCCTGTCTCTCTCTCTCTGGTCTCTGTCTCTCTCTCTCTCTCTCCCTCTCACCCTCAGGCTTCCATCGTCCTGCTCTACAACGTCATGGTGGTCAACAACTGGCAGGCCTTCATGGACGCCTACAGCAGATACACCACCGAGTAGGAAACCACACAGCCCAGCCCACCCTTAATCAACAGCGCTTGTTGTTATTGTTGTTGTTGATGCTGATGATGATGATGATGATGATGATGATGATGATGATGATGATGATGATGTTTCTTGGCTCCCTTCCAGCTGGGCCAAGGTCTACTTTGTGTGGCGCTCATCTTAGAGGTAGGAGTCACTTAGACCACATGGGTCCATTCATATAAACGACTTATAAAAGTACTAATATACCAATAAACCACAAGGCCTGTGAGGCTCACGAGAGAGACTGAGGGAGAGGGAGAGAGAGGGGGAGAGGAGGAGAGAGACTGAGGGAGAGGGAGAGAGAGGAGGAGAGGGAGAGATAGGGGGAGAGAGACTGAGGGAGAGAGAGGAGAGGGGGAGAGAGACTGAGGGAGAGAGAGACTGTGGGAGAGGGAGAGAGACTGAGGGAGAGAGAGAGAGAGGAGAGGGGGAGAGAGACTGAGGGAGAGATCTGCCCCCTCCCCAATCTGCATTGTTTCAGGTGGATTATGAGCCAACAAAGTAAATAAAACAATATTGTTGCATTAATGTATGCATGCATCAACTGAATCACTCATCATAATAATAAGCTCTATTATCTGTCTTCCAACAGAACTTCACCTATAAGTGGGACCGCAGTCACAGCTGCTCAGTGACAGAAGTGGAGCGGACCAATTATGAGACTTCTGTTCAGCTCATATTCAAGTAGGCCCACCTCATGCTTATTGTTTTGTTAGACAGACACTGACATATTTGAATGGTGGTGAGCGGTGAGATACTTTTTCTGATCCCCTTTGAATTGTGCCATGAAGTACACGTGATTTCTCCTCCATTTAAAAGAAGTCAAGAAAGCCGCAGTTTGTCGTAAAACTGAAACGTAACGTTTAGTTTTGTATGAAACCGCTCAATCAACTACATCTCTCGTCTCGCACAATAATACGTCACGCCAACACGTCACGCCAACACCAACATGGCCTGGCGGGAGAGACGTCACTTACGCGACTGGTTGTGTGTCGTCTTTCTGATTTATAACTTATCGTGCCACAGTTTTATGACAAACTGCGACTTTCTTGACTTCCAAAGTTATCTTTTTAAATTGACAAACATCATGTGTGTATTTCATGGCACAATAAAAACAGGATAAAAAAAAAATTCACCGCCATTCACCACTCTTTTTTTTTCAGACACCGGTGTGTGTAGGCCCCGCCCCCGACCGGAAGGGGAGGGACTTTGGATCTTTATTGGCTTAATTAGACTATGACTATTAAGTCTGTTAAGTGACTCATCATTCCTATTCTCTCTCTCTCCCTCTCTCTCTCTCTCTCTCTCTCTCTCTCTCTCTCTCTCTCTCTCCAGAGAGCAGGTCCAGGAGCCGACAGAAGAGGAACTACTCAGTCAGCTAGACCAACACCCTCACCTGCACCTGCACTGGTGACACACACACACACACACACACACACACACACACACACACACACACACACACACACACACACACACACACAGCACTTGTCTGCCAGTACCCAGTCACAGAGGAACCATAAGTTTGATGACTGCCTACTGTGTGTCAGAAGATCACCTGCGCTGATGGAACAATATCACGATCTATCTATCTTATTATTATACAAGGGAGCAAGTGGGCAATGTTCTGTTTGTTTCCATTCTTGTCCCACTGATGATGTCATAGGAGGCGTTGTGACATCACTGATGATCTCATCGGTGATGTAATAAGACTGATGATGTCATCAGTGATGCCATAAGAGCAAAATCATCTTATGACGCACACACACGCACACACCCGCGCGCATGTAAACTTAAGGGCAATAACATTTTGTGAGCAATACACACACACACACAGACGCACGCGCGCGCCAATAGGGCAGGCGGGGCCGCGCAGCAGCCGAGCTGCATTATGCGAGCTGCGGGGCCAGCTCGGCGACCTGCATGTCGGGGCGAGGCCGCGCAGCGGCTGAGCGAGCAAACCCGCGCAGAGCGCGCGAAATGCCTAGTGATCTAAATTACTACTAGTTTGTTTTATATTGTTTTACTTGTTACTTTACTATGTAGCTACCACTGAATCCAGTAGGAAGCAGATATTTCTCATGTACTTCATCAGTAAAACCACTGCAAAGCGCAGATTGGAGTTCTAGCTCTACAAACATTTGTCAGAGGCAGAGCCGCTGTGGATACAGAAATACTCTTGATTAGTTGAGCTATGCTAGGGACGGCTGTGAATCAACGTTAGTTTGGAGACCTAATATACCCAGTGGGCCACAGAATTTTAAAAAATACAGCTTGAGTTCACCCAAAGCTAGCAGCTAGTCCGACCGGCGGTGAGATGTCACTGTTGGGGAGATTTGGTTGATCAACATAGTAGCTACATAAAATAAGTACAACCAAACGTCAGATAGGTCGCACCACCGTGTTTAACTAGGGTTTATACCTTTAACATTACAATCACAGCTGAAAATGACAACAGAAATAAACAATAAACAAATTGTGATATCTCCACAATTTAAATCAGGTGTCGACCCGGAAGTCCCTGTTGTTATTAACGCAACGTCATGGCGATTGGGTCTAGAATAGCCGTTAGATACAGTCTGTCTGTGTGGGAACGTCCACAAAATGTTACTACGGCTGGTGAGCGAGACTAGACGACGGTGGGGGAAAAACCCCCATATATCTCAATGGGCTGACTCACCAAAAGACGGTGCTGCGGCTCTACACTACAGGATTGGGGATTCAAGAGCACATAGACGACGACGACGTCTGTTCAGAACAGATGTGCGTTTACTGCGGTGGTTGAATCCCGATCCTGTCTGCCTGGGCTGGGCTAGCAGCTAAATGCTAACTATGCTGGCTGGGAAAGGATTTCCCCCATGCTGATCCATTTATCCGCGCGTCTATGACGAGACACTGCCTGAATGTATGGTGCTTGTTTACAAAGATTCAGCACATTGTACTTCTGAAGTATTTTTGTATTTTATTTTTGTATTTTCTCCCCTCTCACTGGATGTAGTCAGTGCAGGATCTCCCTAATTAAGGACTTAGTGGAAAATGAAAGCTTGTTATAGCCTCTTTCCCCTCTGTGTGTGTGAGCAGGATTGAGGTCACTGGGGTGCATGCTAATATCGTGGCTGTATTTTGGTGGATGGTATCATTATGCAAACCACACAGTCTTCAGAAATTGTTAGTATTTGTTGTAAAGCCAGTGTGTTATTTTAAGTGAGATTCAATTTTCACCTAAAAGGGGAAAGCTTGCTTCTTGTCAGTGTGTTTGTTATTTATTATAAACAGAGATCTTTAAACTGGTGGTGTGTTTGTTTGTTTGTTTGTTGTTGTTTTTGTTTATTTTTTGTTGTTTTTGTAAATACAATTCAAATGCATTTTGTATTGAGAGAAAAAAGAGCTAAATAAACTGCACAGAAACAAGTTGGGATGTTCTCCTTGTACCTTTGTTAACATGAGACAGGGCTCACTTTTCTCATCATCACTGATGACATCACTGATGACATCATCACTGATGACATTGTCACTGAACTTATATAGCCTCACCCTTAGGGCAGGTAATTAGGGCACTTAATCTGCCCTAATCTTTAAAAAAATCCGGCTCCGTCAGGTCACCCGTGCTCTTTACACTTCCTGAAAGTTTCAGCCCGATTGCACGTACAACGGCATGGCTGTGGCCAAACAAGATTCTGCTCACTCACTCACTCACTCACTCACTCACTCACTCACTCACACACACACACACACACACAGAAACTTATATTTTTTTTTATTATTTCCCAGTTTCATTTGGAGGATTGTGCCTCCACCTCTTGGAGTCGATGGCTTCCACAGTGCACATTGTGACATTGTGCCCCAGCTCCTCTGGACATAGAGGATCAATATTGTGCATGAATGACATCACTGGTCCACTCTGCTGAGGCAGAGCGTGCACCTGATGGGGGTCAAGGTGGAGAAGATAGAGAAGGAGAATGCAGGTACTGGGGGGCGGGGGGGGTACAGGATGTACATTTAATGTCCAGTGATCAATCTATACAGTACATTTGACTGTTACTAATTTTTGTATTATGTTTATTTAATCCTTATACATGGCCATTTTGATTTGCAATAGACTCTAACACTTGCTTTTTATTATTTGGTCATTCTACAGGTGATCAGTAGCCTGTACTACGAAGCTAGTTTAATGCCTTATCCGAGTAAGTTTGAGTTTAAACCTGGTTTAGCCGTACTACAAAGCAAGTTAACTTTCAATCACCATGGCAACTGACGCTGCAAAGCTAACCTGGTCGCGACCAGGTTAGCTTCAGAGGATAAGATCAAAATCCATGACAGACCCATATAATCGGCTCTCTGAAGTCACTCACCGTTCATATAAGATCGCCATATGAAAAATAGATTGCAGTCAACTGAGAATATAACAAGAAAAACATTTGTGGCTCTGTAGGCTACATAATTAAATTAAGCCTACTTACCACTTTATGTCTTAACAGCTCAACTATGCGTGGAGATATGATCACTATTAATCACTGCAGCGCATATCATAGGCTAAACGGAGCCTCAAATGGAGTGAGGGTGATATTCTCCTACATGCCAGAAAAGCCTATACATATACCGTAAATTCCGGACTATAAGCCGCACCTTTTTTCCCGTTTTTTGGCCTTTTTTGGCCCCTGCGGCTTATATAACGGTGCGGCTTATCTATGGATTTTTTCAAAAAAAAAAAAAAATCTCTCTTTTTTAGCACTCTTTCTAACTATAAATCCTATATAACTATAATAAGTTTTAATTTCCTCTCTTGCCCTCTTTTCACCACACTGTATGACACTGTATGACACTGTGTGCACTGTAAAAAACAACACAGGTGGTGTTGTATTATGTTGTTTTGTTGAAATGTTAATAAATGGGAGCTTCCTCTACAATCCCCTCTGTGCATGAACCCTTACATATGGTAATTAAACATTAAAACACAAAAAAAAAAAAAAAAAAAAAAAAAAAACATTAAAACACCCGCGGCTTATAGTCCGGTGCGGCTTATATAAGAAAAAAATAGTCAACTTTGAAGGTGCGGCTTATACACCGGTGCGGCTTATAGTCCGGAATTTACGGTAATATAGATGGGATAAATATGGGATAGCCCCAATACTAAATATGCAGGCTTCTTGCATGTTTCAGCTGGAACTGTGTCCTGTAGGCTGTATGCCAATATATGAGCAAAAATAGGCTAGTTTTTATCAATGAAAAGTATGCCCGCATCGTCTCAATTCAGTCCAGCAGTTTTCTCTTTTATATTAGGATATCATTATTATAGCCTATATATGAATTATTCGATCAGTGCAACCACACACACATAATGAGTGATAGAGATCATTATTCATTGAGCATGCTTTCTAAATCTATGGTCTAAATAGGCTTACAGATTGTGGAAATTTATAGACTGAGATTACACATTTAATGTACATTTACACTCGCACAAAGCTGTAGGAGACAGAAATCGCTGATCAAAGTAAATCAAATGAATGATGTGAATACAAGCGGCAGCTTTAGACAGTCCTTCCCCCAACTATATCCAACGCAGATTTTCATTCTGCCATAGGTTACATTAAATATCCGCTAAAATCTCTGATCCCACTGTGGCTGCGCTTTTTCATTCAATGAGGAAATGGGTGTGGAAATGGGTGTGGGCGTGGATCAACTCAGCTGTTCATAATGTGATTGGCTAGCGCACCTCTTTCACGTGGACGCGCGCCTGTGCACGAGGGAAAAAACGTGCGCTTGCACAAGCAGATCCCAGGTCCACTTACCTAGTAGAAAACCAGCGTCGTAGTATCAGTTAACTAGATAGCTTTGATCCTGTTCAGTCAAACCAGATCAAAGGGACTTATCGCGGATCTGTTAAACTAGCTTCGTAGTACAGGCTCCAGGTCATTCATTGTCAAATTGAGATTTGTTTATCTGCACTTGAGCCTCATGGAATTTCCTTTTTTGGTGCAGATGCACTCACTCTAACTTATTGTTAGTCAAGTCAAGTTAATTTGTATAGCCATAATTCACAAGCATGTCTCAGAGGGCTTCACAGAATGTCTAGCTAAATCTAGCTGACACGAGAATAGCAATTACAGTAGTAGTAATAATAATAACAACATGGTTGAACAATCTTATGATAGAAAGAGACATGGGGAAGGGGAGTCAAGTCTTTTTTAGGATATATATCATCTCTTTGTTTTCTTGTATACAATATTTCTTTCTTATATTAGTATTATAATAGTATTTGTTATTGTTGTTGTGCCTTATTGTAGATTCACATTACTTTGGCATGTATGAATGTATGGGGCTTTATGTGTTGGGTGGAATGCCACCCGTTATATTCAGACTGTCAGACCCTGATTAGTTAATACGCGTTGATCTGCTTGATCTACTCAAAGAATACATTTATAATAATATTTCACTTAAAGATGGAGTGCCTTAGTTTTTTTTCAATTTCAGTAAGCTGTTGAAATGACACACATACTGTGTAGACTCTGTAGAGGGACTATCCAAATAAAGTGTTAGCGCCTGTTGTTTTCAATGTTGTCCTACAGAGTGACGAAGGGAGAGGAGGTGGCAGCAGCTCTCAGAGCAGAGCTGAGCACCTCCAACACTGAGCTGCAGCTGCAGAAGAAGAATATGGAGGATCTGGTGAGGGAGAATGCAGGTGGGTGCGACCTCCAACCGTTAAGACCTGGAAAATACCCAATTCTTTCCCCAGACATCTCCTGACATTTCCAGACCTGTGTAGGAACGTAGGAGCCCTATACCGTAAACGTTGACTTGACTTGTCTGACTTAGATTGTCTGCCTTTAAATTTGAGGATGTTTTCAGCCACACTGGAAGACGCCAACAACAAGAACAAATCCATCAAAGTTTTGTTATGATTTGTCTCTGTGCTTCCAGCTCAAGACTCTGCAGTGTCGTCCCTCAGAGACCGAGTGACCAACACCGAGAGGGAGGTGGAGGAGCGGAGGATGGAGGCAGCAGCTCTCGGGAGCCAAGCTGAGCGCCGCCAATGCCGAGCTGAACGCCACCAACACTGAACTGCGCCTGCAGGAGAAGAAGGTGGAGGATCTGGAGAGGGAGGAAGCAGGTGGGACTCCCCGGGGGAGCTGGTGCTCACACCTAATACTGTGTGGAGCACCGCTACTGAAAAACTGTCGTCTCTGGAGACATTTGATTATAATAGAGTTGATCCAAAAGCCGGTACATTATTTTGTTGTGTTTCATGCCATATTTACTCGTGCTGAAACTATTCTGTGATTAATCGATTAATTAGAATTTTTTATAATCGATTAACTGTTCATTTATCAAGTAAAAATACCAAACATTTCCTGGTTCCAGCTTCACACAATGTTAAGACATTTTAAGAACTTCTTCTTCTTCTTCTTCTTCTTCTTCTTCTTCTTCTTCTTCTTCTTCTTCTTCTTCTTCTTCTTCTTCTTCTTCTTCTTCTTCTTCTTCTTCTTCTTCTTCTTCTTCTTCTTCTTCTTCTTCTTCTTCTTCTTCTTCTTCTCCTCCTCCTCCTCCTCCTCCTCCTCCTCCTCCTCCTCCTCCTTCTTCTTCTTCTTCTTCTTCTTCTTCTTCTCCTCCTCCTCCTCCTCCTCCTCCTTCTTCTTCTTCTTCTTCTAGCCCCATGACCAACACTAATAGGGAGGTGGATGGAGCAGCAGAGGAAGGAGGCAGCAGCTCTCAGAACTGACCTGAGCGCCTCCAACACCCACCATAGAGCCACAGACACCCAGCTGCAGCTGCAGAAGAGGAAGGTGGAGGCTCTGGAGAGGAAGAACTCAGGTGGGACACCACTGTGTTCTTTAAAGCGCTATAATAGGCTTCCTACAGAGTTTCAATTAAAAAATTCCAGACTTTTTACAGACCTTATTTCCTTGATGCGATTGGTTTTCAATACAGTTGACATAATATTCATCGTCTTGTCTCTACTAACTCATCATGGATGATGAAGATTATTCTCCGCTGACAAAAAAAAAGAATATTAGAGGTGAGAAACATTGGGACATTATAACAATATTTTTGCATAATCGTGCGACTTTGACCTGGAAAATACCCAATTATTTTCCCAGATTTTCCAGACCTGTGTAGGAACTCTGTATATACATTATATATACATTATATATATATATACATTGTATATATTATATATACATATACAGTGTTGACTTGACTTGTTAAAGTGCTGCTTGTCTTGATGTTTTCAGCCACACTGGAAGACAACAACAACAACAACAACAACAGCAGCAAAAGCAAATCTATAAAAGCTTTGGTGTGCTTTGTCTCTGTGCTTCCAGCTCAAGACTCTGCAGTGTCGTCCCTCAGAGTCAAGGTGACCAACACTGATAGGGAGGTGGATGCGCTGCAGACAGGTAAAGAGAAGGTTTTTTTTGTTGCTCATATGAAAATATGAGACTTCATGCGGAGCTTCATCTTCCAAATCTTACAGCGACATTGATGGCAGCTAGATGTTTGAATTTTAGTTTTTGCCTTCGTCAGATACTTGTTACAGCATTGGGAAATGTTTCTGTGAGGAGACTAGGGCCCTATTTTGTCGATAGCGCACGATCTAAGCGCATGGCACAAGTGCATTTGCGGTTGTGTCCAAGTCCACTTGTACGTGCATGTACTAATGGTGCGTTCCTTTATCGCAAAATAACTGGGATGTGGAGGCTAAATTACATCACATCCGTTTTGTTAGCGTTCCATTTGCAGAAAACTTGAGCTGGGAAGTTCACTGTTCATTGGTCAGATCCAGTCGCTAGCCAGGCTAGCCATTGTTAGCCATTGTTAGCAATAACAATTGACAACATGGCATTTCGCGCATACAAACACTGCAGCCTCATGTCCACACAGATAGATGTTAGGCAGTGCTGTGTGTACAGCTGATTTAATGAGACACAAACAAAACAGAAGTGCTAAACAACATTACTACGATTACTACTACTGTTGTTGCGCGGCGCAGCCATCTTGGATTTTTGAGGTTGGGGCTGCTGAGACTCCTACGAGTTTGGAATGGGAAATACCAGCTCTGATGATGTCACCGCCCAACTCATGACCTTTGAAGTCGTAAGATTACCAGTCCCCAGTTATAAAGGAATGCACGATTAACTAACGGTCGGTAGCGTTAAACCAATCAGAGGCCACCCCAAATTCGAACTCACTCGACCCCGGGAAAAGCCAACTACCCACAGGGTTGCCAGATGGGCGGGATTTCCGCCCAATTAGGTTGGTTTGGGGTGGGAAATGGGCCTTGGGCGGATTTACACTTACAGGGCAACTTGTTCCCATAGATCTGCCTTTGTTTTTGGGCGGTTTTGTGTGCGTTTTGGTGGGGTTTTTTCCAAAAGCCAAACCACTGATGAGAGAGAGCCACTGATGGTCTTGAAGACTCCGTCCTGTCCATACTGTCCAGAAGTTTAGACAGACTACTATACACACACACACACACCACCACAACAACAACAACAACAACAACAACAACCATGTCGACACCTATCAATAGTGGTTGGTTGCTGTTTTTGAACTCTGTTATGCTGTAGTATCTTTGTGTGTTTAACTGCCTGTAGGAGCCACTTTCTAACTGTTGTCTGTTCTTTCTAAATATACATGCTGTCTTTCTTTGGAGCGGTCTATAGGAGGCGGTATAGAGCTCTGTGTGTTTACCATTGCATCTTACCAACACCCTGATCATGGATTGATCTATCTGTATCTATACATGTTATGGATGTTAGGTAGACATATGAAAAAAGGCGAGACACGAACACCGGTGTCAAATAAAAACACATAAACTGGAGCCTTTGCAGTGTGCAAGCTTTATTTATTTTTTCTATTTTTTCATGGATGTTAGGTAGGCTATCAGATACTCCTGCCAATGCCCTGAACCCAGTCACTGTTCTCAGAATTGGAGTGCTTACTGTGACTGCCCATTGCTTTTATCATCTTTATTGCTCTCAATTTCATTATATTACATTACATTCAGTTTCAAGTTGATTGGAATTCAGTTTCAAACTAATACATTCAATTTCAAATGATGCTATTCATATTCAGTTCTTCAATGCAATTATACAAGTTAAACAATACAAATTGAAATGATGTGATTCAAATTCAGTCTGTTAATACAATTGTTCAAATTGAGCAACACCCCAATAATATTTTGTTCTATGAAGATCTCAACAGTGAATATATCAGCGCTTCTGTTTTTATACGCAAACACCATTTTATTGGAGGAAAAGAGTGAGCTAAGAGCTTAGATTAATTTTCCAAGTGAACATTTACAAAGTGAAGAGCAGAAAACCGCTGAAGGTGGAGCGGTGGCCTGGACCGTCATAGATGGTGTCCCCTGAGGGAAGTTTCATGTAGACCCTGTCGCGGGGGAGTAGCGTCAGGACCAGACCATTGGAGAAGTACCGTAAATTCCGGACTATAAGCCGCACCTTTTTTCCCGTTTTTTGGGCTTTTTTGGCCCCTGCGGCTTATATAACGGTGCGGCTTATCTATGGATTTTTTCAAAAAAAAAAAAAAAAAAAAAATCTCTCTTTTTTAGCACTCTTTCTAACTATAAATCCTATATAACTATAATAAGTTTTAATTTCCTCTCTTGCCCTCTTTTCACCACACTGTATGACACTGTGTGCACTGTAAAAAACAACACAGGTGGTGTTGTGTTATGTTGTTTTGTTGAAATGTTAATAAATGGGAGCTTCCTCTACAATCCCCTCTGTGCATGAACCCTTACATATGGTAATTAAACATTAAAACACAAAAAAAAAAAAAAAAAAAAAAAAAACATTAAAACACCCGCGGCTTATAGTCCGGTGCGGCTTATATAAGAAAAAAATAGTCAACTTTGAAGGTGCGGCTTATACACCGGTGCGGCTTATAGTCCGGAATTTACGGTAGGTGCGGGGGTCAGCTGTGTCGGTGGGGTTCTCTCTGTTATGCAACAGAAATAAGTCGTTCTTGAAGAGCTTCACTCCTGTAAATTTTGTGGTTTTGTAACCGCTGGCGGTGAATCTGAAATAGTAGACTCCTCCCACCGGTGCTGTGAAGATTCCTGCAGAAGAAATAATGCAAAGTCTCTATGAAGTGACATCCCACAACATGGTGAACAGATTCATCAACAAGGTTAGCTGTGTGTGTGTGTGTGTGTGTGTGTGTGTGTGTGTGTGTGTGTGTGTGTGTGTGTGTGTGTGTGTGTGTGTGTGTGTGTGTGTTGGGTCACCTGTATCAGAGCTGTAGGCCCGTCCAGTGTTGGTCCAGACTTTCCTGTAGATCAACGTTCTGTCTCCGCTGAAGGGTCCTATTGTACGTCCTCCATCACCTCCACCCAGAGCGGTGGAGAACGCCACCTTCTGTCTGTTTCTGTCTGTGTGTGTGTGTGTGTGTGTGTGTGTGTGTGTGTGTGTGTGTGTGTGTGTGTGTATGTGTGGGGGGGGCAGGAAAAAACACATTCTTTGAAATCTTTGCATACAAAATTGTTGTTCTTGAGGACAGAATCATCTGTGTTTTTGAAATACTGACAATGAATTGTAGGTCAAATTAAGCCCTTTTTGAAAGGGGTGTCTAGCCGACTGCTACGGGGGCGTAGGTCAAGTCGGGGCGCCATCCCACCCTGACTCAATGGCTCAGTGGCGGTGGAGGTCTGTCGATGAATTCAGCATCTACACCTGGCTTTTAAAGGGACTGGCAGATGACACTCTGATTGGTTGAGTTCATGTTACGCCCAAAACACACCTATGAATAATTAAGGGACTTAGTACATGCACGTACAAGTGGACTTGGACACAACCACAAATGCACTTGTGCCATGCGCTTAGATCGTGCGCTATCGACAAAATAGGGCCCTAGTCTCCTCACAGAAACATTTCCCCATGCTGTAACAAGTATCTGACGAAGGCAAAAACTAAAATTCAAACATCAATCAATCAATCAAAGTTTATTTAGAGTGCAAAATCACACCGAGGTGTCTCAGTACACTTCACAATAACAACAGAACACTAAAATCAGGTAAAACAATACACAGAGAAATATTACACAGTATAATCATCATCAAATATAGTATCTATCTCAGTAAAGTGACATATCAAGTAACAATAATCATAGCAAATATGACAATAATCATAGCAAATATAACATTCAACTCCACTCCACATTTACTCTTTAGGCTTTAGGCAAGGCAAGGTAATGTTGTTTCTTATGAACTTTTATGATTGAAATGTCATATTTGATATTTATGCCTAGTGGATGAAATTCAACTTGGTTGCTAAAACCCCTTTTAGCAACCAAGTTGAATTTCATCCACTAGGCATAAATATGACATTTCAATCATAAAAGTTCATAAGAAACAACATTACTGGGTCCAAGAAATTTCCAGTAGACTATTGTGGCACCTTGCCTAAAGCCTAAAGACTAAATGTGGAGTGACACCAGAGGTTTAGTGCAGGTTTAAGCAACCACCACCACCAAGCTGAATCTAACTGACTGTACCTAAATGCAACGTGGGTGTCCTCTGGGTAAGAGACATAGAACAGAGAGAGAGAGAGGTGTGAAAAAGTGTTGGCATTGCCAGAGTTAATGGGGGGCTAGGGGGGGCAGGTGCCCCCAGTAGTAAAAAAAATAAATATGTAACCATGCAAAGAAGCCAGTTACATAAATTGACAACGCCACCTTGGGAATTTCACCCAAAGAGTTAAACCAAAGTTCCGTTTTACCCTTAAATGAAGAGCAGAGGCAAGATGTTCCAAGTATAACAAGGGTACATGTTTATTTAATGCACACAGTCCCAGTTAAAAGGTCAACATGCTAAAAGGCTGGTTGTTTATAAATTAAAAACACATTTAGATAGTTCTAAATGGAAGCTGCTCAACGACCAGGAGGAGGGGTTAAGAGTCCCCAGAGAGGGAGCTAAAAGCTCAAATGCGATCCCAAATTAAGACTAGGTGGGGATACACTACAAACAGCACAGCAAACCAAAAACACAAACCCACAGATAACTAGGGACACGGGGATTCGCACACTCAGCCCCTCTCAATGGGACAATTTCTCCACTCCTGGCCGGGACAACCTGCAGTCAGAACGTAACAATTAAAAACAGGCAGTGGTACAACAGAAAGTGAAATAGTACAACAAAATAAATAAAACAATAAAGAAAGGGCAAAACAGCAGCTGGCCGCTACTTCACATAGAGAATAAAGCTCTTGGGATTCTCAAGCTGTGATGAATGTTCTAGGCCGCATGTTCACTTATAAAGTGTCAGCAACCAAGCTCCAAGCAACCATTTCCAGGGAAAACCAAAGAGTGTGGGATAAGGGCAGCTCAGCCCCACAAGACACAGTATTTATTGAGGTGCACCTAATTATCTAAGCAGCAGCACCTGGGCCTTGATGGGTGTAAATCACTAGGGAGGGAACCTGACTACAACATGGGCCAGCCCTCTAAGTTAGCCTGGCTACAAATAAATAAAAATTGCTCACCATTTTAAATCTCCATCTGACTGTCTGGCTGAATATGATCATATCCACTTTGCCAAGCATCATTCACAGCTATCTCTTTGCTAAAGCTGTGACAGAGGGGCCTCTGACAGGGCCTTGCTGCAGCCGCCCCCTCCTGCAACATACTGAATTTCTCCATTGGTTTGGGGTGAACAGAAATATATTGTAGGCGGAGTTCCCAGCATGCTCTGGGGTAGATGTGTTTATTAATGTGCTTTGGGATGTTAGTTAAAGGACTTCCTGTTCTACATGTGTGATGTTAGTTATCTGCAAGGTTATTGTCAACTAATAGTGCTGTTCTACATGTTATTGCTTCACAATGTTGAAATTTTGGCACCATGGTTGACTCTGGTGTGCAGTTCAGTGACCCCCTCTGAGATGCTGTGTGTGGTCTAATGCAACAATAAACAGTATTTACTGTAGTCTTGTGTTGTATGGGGTGCAGGATCTACTAATAAAATGGAGATAATCTCTCTGTGCTTGTTGCAATATTTGCTTAACTTTTGATTGAGTTGTGAAGACTCATGTCTGAGTGGGCATTGCCCACCCCTGCCCATAGACCCCTCTATGGGCACCCTACAGGTGCAAGCAAAGCAATAATGAGGGTTTCAAACTTCCATGATAGGAATTTGGGACCCCTCATTAGTGTTTTGCTTGCACCTGTGTTTATTCTGCCTTTTCGACACAAAATCGTTCCCTGCACGTCCAGATCTTCCCCACAACGTCGAAATATGTCACTCCCACAACGGTTATGTTCAGAGAGAAAAAAGAAATCCAGAGCAGGGTTCGATCTCGGCACACCTGCTTCAGAGTCCTCTGTCTTAACCCCTCAGCTATTGACTTGAATGAAAATAATCTCTTGGAAGTAATATATATATTATATTTTCATTTTTTTTAATAGAACAATAAACGAACAAGACAAACAGGCTCAGACACAGGAAAATAAAATACATACATCAGACGTTTGGCATTGTTAACGTGGTGCTACCAGCCACAATATGTGCTTGTGAGGGATATTACGCATAGGACCCCACCAAAGGGGTCCACATGAAACCGCCCGGGTAAGTTGTCCATCTCCCCCAACCTTAGTCACCGCTCACTAATCATTTAGTAATATATATACTTCTAACGAAGGTTTCTACTGGAACGTGCATGAAAGGTTACCTCGCTATAATTCAGTTTCATGATTCCATGCAGCGATTACATTTGTAGCGATCCTGGGTCTGTAAGGATAAAAGCCAACACGTGAGCCTTAGCTAATGGCTGATGGTTAACGTGTTGGGCTTGTAAGTTGGAGACCCGGGTTCGCGCACAGGCCTCGCCTGTGTTGTTACACATCATTTTATTATATTTGTTTTAGATCATGTATGATAATGTAAGACTTTATGTTGACTGTGCGTACGTCTACTCTGTACGGCTTATAGCTACTGTCCTCATTGTTGAAGGTTCAGATGGGTGTATCCTATTTGGTGAAAATGTATCCTTTCCTCTGTCCTCACAGCCTTGTCTCCTTGTTGACCCGGAAACCAAAAAAGAACTGACAAGATGCATGAAGGATGCTCCAAGTCTCCTCCTACAAAACTACAATAACTAATCAGTGCAATGAAGTGCTTCACAAAGCACAACAGAGAAACAGAATAACAGGAATCAACTGATGGCAACAACTTCAATTTAATCACACAAATAAGCTTCATTTACATGATCAATATTGACAGACACAGCAGTTATCCACAGCGATCTGATCCTCAGCCATTCACCTCCACAAACTTCCAAACTCTGGCAGCTGTGTGGACCTGATTGGAGGCGTGCAAATTTGTGAATACAGCCCCTCCCCCCCACACACAAAGTAAATGGCTGCTCTGCCCTCTACTGGACATTATACATAATAAAATAAACCATTGCTTTGCCTATATAAAAACACATTTTTACAAATCAAAGAGCTGAAACAATTTCAAACCTTGTTCTCAGGGAGCTGACATTTTTATCCAACAAAGCCAATGTCCATTTACTTTTGGTGGAGAAAACAATGGGATATAAATAATGTAACTAAAGTGAATGAGTAACTCCCCCTCCCTCTCGTAGTATAAAGCTTCCATCTACTGTTGCATTGCTAACTTTAATTGAATAGAAATCTTCTCCTGGTGGTAAACCTCTGAATCGACATCTTTATGGACCAATCAGCATGACCTGCTGCTCCTGTATAAGCCAACGATACTGATTTGAACTGTTAAACGGTATAAGCCAACGATACTGATTTGAACTGTTAAACGGTATAAGCCAACGATACTGATTTGAACTGTGAAACGGTATAAGCCAATGATACTGATTTGAACTGTGAAACCGTATAAGCCAACGATACTGATTTGAACTGTGAAACCGTATAAGCCAACGATACTGATTTGAACTGTTAAACGGTATAAGCCAATGATACTGATTTGAACTGTGAAACCGTATAAGCCAACGATACTGATTTGAACTGTGAAACCGTATAAGCCAACGATACTGATTTGAACTGTGAAACCCTATAAGCCAATGATACTGATTTGAACTGTGAAACCGTATAAGCCAATGATACTGATTTGAACTGTTAAACCCTATAAGCCAATGATACTGATTTGAACTGTGAAACCGTATAAGCCAATGATACTGATTTGAACTGTTAAACCCTATAAGCCAATGATACTGATTTGAACTGTGAAACCGTATAAGCCAATGATACTGATTTGAACTGTGAAACCGTATAAGGGCCTGTGTCCACCTAGCGTCTTTTTCCGACGTTAAACGCTGGGAGTGCGCTGGGGAGCGCTGATCCGAGCGCACAATATACAAGGAAGCAACGTTAGCTCAGTGCGGTAGGAGCTTGATAGCTGACAGCTAGCAAGCTAACAACACAGGTAGGCTACGCTATTAAAAGCAGTAAGCACAACACTCACCAGAAATATTAAGTGTCTAGCCAATCTGCTCCCACAATTGAGCCTTTCTGTCTCTGTTGCGATAGTTTCTCCATATGATTAGTTGCCAGAAAAGGAGCACCCGACACCAGCGTCTTTCTGAAAAGTTAAATTATTCTCAGCTGGGAGCGCTGGGAGCCGGCGCACAAAAACGCCGGAGCGCTCTGAAAATAGACGCTGGGTGCAGCGCACTTTCTATAGACGTCCGTGTGCGCTCGCATACGCTCTCCCCCCATTGAAAACAACTGAAAAAAGACGCTGGACCTGAGGAAAAGACGCTAGGTGGACACAGGCCCTAAGCCAATGATACTGATTTGAACTGTGAAACCGTATAAGCCAACGATACTGATTTGAACTGTGAAACCAAAACAACTTCAAGCTGGCTGGATAACTCACTAATCCTGCTCTGTGAAATCCCCCCCATGTCTTTAGCAGCTTCGATTCCTCTGCCACTCTCTTCCTTGTTGATCTGGAATGACTCGGGAATTACCGGTGGCTGAGATTTCTGCCGTTCAAATCGCACGTTCCAGCACATACTCTCTCGGAGCAGAAACTCTCTACTTTAACTACTCCTCGACGACTGTGAAAATTTGATTTTCTGTCAATTACAAGCCACTGTCCATGCTGCTGCAAAATCCTACTGGGTTTGGATGAAAGTTGCAGATGACTTCATGTCCCTTTCTGAGCCACGTCGCAGTGCGACCACCATCACAAGTCAATGGTCCCTTTGAGTTTAAACTTCTTGACGGAGCGCTCGCTGGCACGCTGTTGGAACTTGTTTCCGTAGATGTGGGAGACGAAGCCGTTGATTTCCACCGCAAACACGCTGTTCCTCTTGGGGATCACTGTCGCAAAAGAAAGGGACAAAACATCTTAAAGTCCCTGGAAACCAGAAATATTTCTTTATTATTTAGCATTTTGAGTTCATCACATCACAGGACCCTATGTTAATAAGCCACCAGCCAAATTTGAACGATGATGAACGTTGCAAAGTATATAAATTTAGGTTTGACAGGTGTGGCAAAACGCATGAGAATCGATTATTTTTTAGAGTGTATTTTCTCCCGCGGAATGTGTGGGCGTGTCCGTCTGCAGCAGTGACATTTCTCTCCTCCGAGAGAGAGAGAGCGCGAGAGAGAGGGGGGGAGGGAAACGGAGAAAGAGAGATCCAGTGCGTGTGTCGAACACGAGGGCTTGAGAGGGCTTGTGTGTGTGTGTGTGTGTGTGTGTGTGTGTGTGTGTGTGCGTGTGTTCGTTGCGGCTGTGTGTCTCTCTCTGTGCTCTCTCTCACACTAGTCCAGAGAGAGAGAGAGAGAGAGAGAGAGAGAGAGAGAGAGCAGCATAGCGCTCGGCACAGAGTGGGAGGCAGACAGACACTGAGGGAGCGCTGTCACTGGGGGCAAAGAACGGACAAAAGGAGAAGGGCAGATTGCGCGCGTGTACAAAGGTTATATAGAGCTTATGACGTCATAAGCTCCTGCGTTTTATCACCTCGCGCACTGCTGTCTTCAATGAGGAAGTACTTTGTAGAATCTTGTAGAAAAGTGTCGATTTTAAGGCTTTGGGTTGAAAGTAATGTATAATAATTTCTGAGGCACAAAATTACTAACATAAGACCCTAAATAACATACCGTAGTTAGAACGTTTTTGTGGATTTTGGTTTCCAGGGACTTTAAGAGACGTCCGAGAGCGCAAGGTTTTTCATCACAAGTCTGATCGCTGTGTTGAAACCTGCTCTGAAAAGACAACAAGAATGCGGGGGGGGGGGGGGGGGGGGGGGGGGGGGAGATAGCGTGGGAGATACTGAGGGAACTGAGGGAGATAGCGTGAAGCTCTCTAAATAAAACAGGTGTTGAGTAGGGATGTCCGATATTATCGGCCTACCGATATTATCGGCCGATATTAGCATAAAAAAATCGATATCGGAAAATATCGGTATCGGTTTTCATGCCGATTTTTTTTTTTTTTTTTTAAATACAAGGGGAGTCTCACTGAGAGCAATGCTCTCTTTTTCAGGAGTGCCCTGTTCACATTCACACACACATTCATACCTGGAAGCTGACCAGTACAACCACAGTCTGATCTGTTGGCCACTGAGCAGCTCCACTGGAGCGGTTGGGGTTAAGGGCCTTGCTCGAGGGCACCTCAGTGGTGGTAATGAGGGAGGGGCAAGCGCTGCCTTTTCACTTTCCCCACCCAGATTTATCCTGCCGGTCCCGGGGATTGAACCGACGACCTTCTGGTCACAAGCTCGCTTCTCTAACACTTACAACTTTAACACAACATGCATATTATTAAACTCTTCAGCTACATTAAGCTACATTATGTAACTTGTTACGTGAAATTTTGGTGGAAAAAAAGCCCGCTTATATCGGTATCGGTTGATATCGGTTGATATCGGTATCGGAAATTAAGAGTTGGACATTATCGGATATCGGATATCGGTAAAAAAGCCAATATGGAACATCCCTAGTGTTGAGTGAGTGAGAGACATTCAGCTGGGCAAACCTTTCAGTCGGTCCTCTTTGGTGATGATCTTGAAGACGTGTTTGAACTCTTGAACCAGAATCCCTGTAGTTCCAACATATGACGGCATCTGGACCGAACCACTGTGCAAAACAAGACAAGATGCTAGTAAAGTGACAAAGATAGGAAGTGCTTACAGAAATACATCCAAGTCATGGTCGACAACCAATTGTTAACATAGCAACACTTGGCTTAGTCTATTCTGTTATTGTTTAACGTTTTTTTGTGCGTGTAAATTCATCCTTAATTAGTGTTCCATGATGATCTAAATGTTTCAGCGGCTTTTCCACCCTGATAAGATTAAGAATAATGTTCTGGGGGAAACACTGAAGTATTGAAATATTTTGGCATAACAATGATCGATTGAATTTTGATATTAGCCTTAAAGGGATACGCCAACATTTTGGGAGATTCGCTGCCACTTTGCTAGTGCTACAATAGAGACACTGCGAAGCGCGTCATCATTCAGAAACCACACCCAAAATGGGGGGAAACAAAAACTCCCCCCCCCAATCCTGGCGTTCTCCATTTTTTTTTTTTTACCTTTATTTAACCAGATAAGTGCGTTCTCCTATGTCACGTGTTGCACACAAAGATCATATATCCGGAAGATGAACACTCCAACTTACTTCCTTGACAGCTAAACCCACATTTTTCTTCTCGCCAATTCTCAACGGCTTCCTTGTTTTGCTCGGGAGTACAAAAAAAACTTGAATTGGCGATGTTTTACATTTGCTATGTTTAATTCAAGGAAAATGGCCTATTTCATGCAGTGTCTATGGTAGTGAATGGTACAGATTGCAACAGCGCCAGAAACACCCACATGTACTGTACATGTTGTGCCTCGTGTACTCGCCACGCGATAAAATAATAATCCAAAGTTACTGGAAACGGCCATTTTCTAAGTAAATCTACACACCGAGATCTAACAAAGATTAACCAAACTAACCAAGAGTAACTGAAGTTACTTCCTTGTTTGCCACGAGGCGCTGTACACAGCGCATGCGCCGTTGCCGCTAATGGGCTATATTGTGTGCATTGCTTGGCCTTGTATTAGCGCCGTTGCAATTCTAATTAATTATCTCCACCTCTGCTCGTTTGCATGCGGCGAAGCGGTAATCAGCTTCGCTCTGCGGTGGGCCATCACAGAGTGGGATTTCATCACAGAAAGCAAAAGTGAACTCCTACCTGTGATAATGGCACCATGGAAGTCTGCCTTCAAAAGCTTCTGCTGAACAAAGTGTGGACTGCTACAAAAGATAGAGAGGTTTATTAGAGATGTAACATGACTGGTAACCAAGCAGAGATAAAAAGACATTTGAAGTGGTCTCTAATGGGCGATAACGCCACTGAGCTCCAAACCGATACTCACCAGGATGGTTTCAATCCATTGCACAGGTCAATAATGTATTGTCTCCATAGGTTATGTAGTGGCAGGAAAAGTTCATATCTAGAGTTGAGAACATACAACAGTTAGCTTACGGCTAGTGTAGCATTTTAACAGTAAGAAATGATTAGGATGCAGCTACTGTGACAATTCAGATTTTTTTGATTACCAACCAACCTCTGGTGTTCGGGCTTGATGTGGAAAACCTTCAGTTCTCTCTTCTGTCTGGCGTTGAGCCCTTTGGCTTTCTTGCTGTGGCTCTTCTCTTTCTTCTTCTTGGGCCGGGCGTACTCCAGGATCACGGCTTTGTGAGCCAGAAGCTCCTTCAGATCCTGCTGTGACTTGGACTGGATGCTGTTCCTCAGGAAAGCCTGGACGAAAGTGTCTGCTTGAGAGTTCGTTTGAGACTGGAGATGAGAGGAAGACGATAATGAAGTTCACACAGGTTATTAGGTTTGAAATTTACTGTGGGAAAAATCCATATAGACTTTCATCGATATTCATATGCATTCTAACGGAATACTTTTTCAATGAGTCTGGCTCACCAGACGCAGCACAGCCCTCGGCACGTATGGCGAGGGCTTTGACGCTGTAGCATGTTTTCCACATTAGTTTAACTCTGCACTACTCTTACTACTCTACTACTAACAGTGAACTACTCTTATTTACTTGATATAGTGTTGTAACCACCAGCTGCTGCTATAGTGCACCATGTTTTGATTTTTTGATCAGATCAGATCTGTGATTGTGTTTGTTTTGATGTGCTGTGCCTATTTTGATGTAACGCTGCCAACAATTATTTTTCTACCGAAAACTAATTTCCCCACGTGGACAAAGTAGCTACTACTATTACTTACTGATGGGCGGCATTATCTCTCAGAAGTAACTAAAGTAAATAAATAATCTGTCTGCTCACCTCAACACCAAGCATCTTCTCCAGGTCAGGAGGGAATTTGGCTCGAACAAGTCCATCTGTGCCAAAACACATGGATAAAACATGAATTATTACATTGCCCACATTATCCTACTCCAAGACAATACAAAACATTTAAATTAGAAATGTCTTCGTGTATCACCAACAATGGACAGATAATATGCATTTTACAATTAAACCCCCAGTTTCTGTACACCTGATGGCTGATACTCTCCATTCTTTTATAGGCTACAAGTTCCAACTTGTCCAGAGGGGTCAAGCCAAAAGTCTAGTAATGTAATGTCGCCTTGCTTCGACAAAGCTATACATTATCTGACCAAAAGTGACCGAGGATCTTTTCTGATTCCTTAAGAGCCACCCCTCGATTCGGCATACTCAAATCGAAAAAGCACCCATAAAAAAATACTTTTTAATTTAGCTAACGCTAAATTACACTGCTCACTGACGTACCACCCTTAGTGGTGTATTTTGGTCGAAGAAGATCGTGGGGAATTGTAATTTACAGCTGCTTCGTAGATTGGATGCATGCCGAACTGAAAAGCAGATCATGTTGGTTTAAAAAGGCTATTGAATGATACAGTAGTAGGCTATGTTATTGTATGTTATTTTGCAGAAAAGAAAGGCAACATTAACGCTAGCTAAATTGCTGGAGGTTCAGGCAGCATACGAGCGAACATTAACTGTCTGTACTCTGTTATGTAGCGTTAGGCACTTGTATTTTAGAGCGATATTACAGAGCTGTCTTTGAAGATTAAACTCACCGTCCATTTGCACGTTTTTGGTGGCTTCTTAAAGAAAAATGAATCAATTCTTTCGCAGAGAACGACACATGTGTTGTGCGGAACAAGCTGCAACTATAGATAGAGACAAGCTGCGTTCTATGAGCAAATATAAGAGCTAAAAAAAATGAAAATATAATATATATATTACTTCCAAGAGATTATTTTCATTCAAGTCAATAGCTGAGGGGTTAAGACAGAGGAATCTGAAGCAGGCGTGCTGGGATCGAACCCTGCTCTGGATGTCTTTTTTCTCTCTGAACATAGCCCTTGTGGGAGTGGCATATTTCGACGTTGTGGGGAAGATCTGGACGTGCAGGGAACGTCATAGACGCTTTTCACGGGGGTCATTTTGTGTCGTAAAGGCAGAATAAAGACAGGTGCAAGCAAAACACTAATGAGGGGTCCCAAATTCCAATCATGGAAGTTTGAAACCCTCATTATTGCTTTGCTTGCACCTGTAGGGTGCCCATAGAGGGGTCTATGGGCAGGGGTGGGCAATGCCCACTCAGACATGAGTCTTCACAACTCAATCAAAAGTTAAGCAAATATTGCAACAAGCACAGAGAGATTATCTCCATTTTATTAGTAGATCCAGCACCCCATACAGCACAAGATTACAGAAAATACTGTTTATTGTTGCAATAGACCACACATAGCATCTCAGAGGGGGTCACTGAACTGCACACCAGAGTCAACCATGGTGCCAACATTTCAACATTGTGAAGCAATAACATGTAGAACAGCACTATTAGTTGACAATAACCTTGCAGATAACTAACATCACACATGTAGAACAGGAAGTCCTTTAACTAACATCCCAAAGCACATTAATAAACACATCTACCCCAGAGCATGCTGGGAACTCCGCCTACAATATATTTATTTTCACCCCAAACCAATGGAGAAATTCAGTATGTTGCAGGAGGGGGCGGCTGCAGCAAGGCCCTGTCAGAGGCCCCTCTGTCACAGCTTTAGCAAAGAGATACCTGTGAATGATGCTTGGCAAAGTGGATATGATCATATTCAGCCAGACAGTCAGATGGAGATTTAAAATGGTGAGCAATTTTTATTTATTTAAAAGTTACCAAAAGCAAACAATGATAAAAGCAAAAAAAAAAAAAAAAAAAAAATCAAAATTTCTCCTATTCTTTCCATACAGAATGGTAGTTAACTTTCTTTTTACTTTTCGTTCCTCTCAGGTTTTACTCTTTGCAATTCTGCTTCAACACCCCATGTGAAAATTACAATTGTACATTTCAAAAGGCAACCTTTTCCTAGCCTTTAACGTGACGTCACAGGCTATGCCTGTAGCGTAAGTTTCTTCGTGACTCATAGCACATAGAGGTCACGTGGAGGCTGAGTTTACCCAAGCTAACCTTTTCCCCCCTTCTGGCTAAACAGTTCAAGGCTATCATCACACACAATAGTTAGCTTAGGGTAATAGCACAGACTTAATTAAGAAATATAGAGAAACTCCCTGGATTCTTGTGCTGCCATTGTGAATTTGTGTGTGTGTGTGTGTGTGTGTGTGTGTGTGTGTGTGTGTGTGTGTGTGTGTGTGTGTGTGTGTGTGTGTGTGTGTGTGTGTGTGCATGCGTCAGGCCCAGCACCACAGGGGGCTAGTGGGGGTTGTATTTTCTGCTGTAGGGGCCTCTCCTCAGCTGCCTCCCACATCTTCGTAGCGCATTAGTTCTCCTCGTCGCTGTGATCGGGACTGATGGCCAGGCTGTATCCCGGCGAGGTTGGGCTGTAAGTGGAGCCTTTAGAACTAGCTGGTGAGGAGGTAGGGGAGGTGGGCGAGTCCATGGGCGAGGTCAGGGAGTAAGTGGAGGTAGGGGAGGTGGGCGAGTCCATGGGCGAGGTCAGGGAGTAAGTGGAGCCTTTAGAACTAGTTGGTGAGGAGGTAGGGGAGGTGGGCGAGTCCATGGGCGAGGTCAGGGAGTAAGTGGAGCCTTTAGAACTAGTTGGTGAGGAGGTAGGGGAGGTGGGCGAGTCCATGGGCGAGGTCAGGGAGTAAGTGGAGCCTTTAGAACTAGTTGGTGAGGAGGTAGGGGAGGTGGGCGAGTCCATGGGCGAGGTCAGGGAGTAAGTGGAGCCTTTAGAACTAGTTGGTGAGGAGGTAGGGGAGGTGGGTGAGTCCATGGGCGAGGTCAGGGAGTAAGTGGAGCCTTTAGAACTAGTTGGCGAGGAGGTAGGGGAGGTGGGCGAGTCCATGGGCGAGGTCGGGGAGTAAATGGAGCTTTTAGAGCTAGTTGGTGAGTAGGTAGGGGAGGTGGGCGAGTCCATGGGCGAGGTCAGGGAGTAGTGTGGTGAGTGAGGTGGTGAGCAAGGGGGGTGAGTGAGGTCGTGAGCCAGGGGGGTGAGTGAGGTGGTGAGCCAGGGGTGAGTGAGGTCGTGAGCCAGGGGTGAGTGAGGACGTGAGCCAGGGGTGAGTGAGGTCGTGTGCCAGGGAGGTGAGTGAGGTCGTGAGCCAGGGGTGAGTGAGGTCGTGTGCCAGGGGTGAGTGAGGTCGTGAGCCAGGGGTGAGTGAGGTCGTGTGCCAGGGAGGTGAGTGAGGTGGTGAGCCAGGGGTGAGTGAGGACGTGAGCCAGGGGTGAGTGAGGTCGTGAGCCAGGGGGGTGAGTGAGGTCGTGAGCCAGGGGTGAGCGAGGTCGTGTGCCAGGGGGGTGAGTGAGGTCGTGTGCCAGGGGTGAGTGAGGTCGTAAGCCAGGGGTGAGTGAGGACGTGAGCCAGGGGTGAGTGAGGTCATGAGCCTGGGGTGAGTGAGGTCGTGTACCAGGGGTGAGTGAGGTCGTGAGCCAGGGGGGTGAGTGAGGTCGTGTACCAGGGGTGAGTGAGGTCGTGAGCCAGGGGTGAGTGGTCGTAAGCCAGGGGTGAGGGAGGTCGTGAGCCAGGGGTGAGGGAGGTCGTGAGCCAGGGGTGAGTGAGGTCGTGTGCCAGGGGTGAGTGAGGTCGTGTGCCAGGGGTGAGTGAGGTCGTGTGCCAGGGGTGAGTGAGGTCATGAGCCAGGGGTGAGGGAGGTCGTGAGCCAGGGGGGAGTGAGGTCGTGAGCCAGGGGTGAGTGAGGTCATGAGCCAGGGGGGAGTGAGGTCGTGAGCCAGGGGTGAGTGAGGTCATGAGCCAGGGGTGAGTGAGGTCATGAGCCAGGGGTGAGTGAGGTCATGAGCCAGGGGGGAGTGAGGTCGTGAGCCAGGGGTGAGTGAGGTCGTGTGCCAGGGGTGAGTGAGGTCGTGAGCCAGGGGGGAGTGAGGTCGTGAGCCAGGGGTGAGTGAGGTTGTGTGCCAGGGGGGTGAGTGAATATTAGAGGTGAGAAACATTGGGACATTATAACAATATTTTTGCATAATTGTGCGACTTTGACCTGGAAAATACCCAATTATTTTCCCAGATTTTCCAGACCTGTGTAGGAACTCTGTATATACATTATATATACATTATATATATATATACATTGTATATATTATATATACATATACAGTGTTGACTTGACTTGTTAAAGTGCTGATTGTCTTGATGTTTTCAGCCACACTGGAAGACAACAACAACAACAACAACAGCAGCAAAAGCAAATCTATAAAAGCTTTGGTGTGCTTTGTCTCTGTGCTTCCAGCTCAAGACTCTGCAGTGTCGTCCCTCAGAGTCAAGGTGACCAACACTGATAGGGAGGTGGATGCGCTGCACACAGGTAAAGAGAAGGTTTTTTTGTTGCTCATATGAAAATATATGAGACTTCATGCGGAGCTTCATCTTCCAAATCTTACAGCGACATTGATGGCAGCTAGATGTTTCAAGGTGCTCCTGCTAGCGTTCAAATCCCTCCACGGGCTTGCCCCTTCATATCTCTCAGATCTCATCATCCCGTACATCCCCTCACGCTCCCTCCGTTCCCAAAATACAGGCCTTCTTACTGTCCCTTTAATCAAGAGAAAGTCAGCTGGCAGTAGAGCTTTCTCCTACAGGGCACCCTACCTCTGGAACAAGCTTCCACCCAGTGTTAGGCAAGCGACATCAGTCGAAATTTTTAAATCCAGGCTCAAAACACATTTATTTGCACAGTCATATGACTTGCAATAGTACTTTATTGAATGTTATATTTGCTATGATTATTGTCATATTTGCTATGATTATTGTTACTTGATATGTCACTTTACTGAGATAGATACTATATTTGATGATGATTATACTGTGTAATATTTCTCTGTGTATTGTTTTACCTGATTTTAGTGTTCTGTTGTTATTGTGAAGTGTACTGAGACACCTCGGTGTGATTTTGCACTCTAAATAAACTTTGATTGATTGATTGATGTTTGAATTTTAGTTTTTGCCTTCGTCAGATACTTGTTACAGCATGGGGAAATGTTTCTGTGAGGAGACTAGGGACCTATTTTGTCGATAGCGCACGATCTAAGCGCATGGCACAAGTGCATTTGTGGTTGTGTCCAAGTCCACTTGTACGTGCATGTACTAAGTCCCTTAATTATTCATAGGTGTGTTTTGGGCGTAACATGAACTCAACCAATCAGAGTGTCATCTGCCAGTCCCTTTAAAAGCCAGGTGTAGATGCTGAACTCATCGACAGACCTCCACCGCCACTGAGCCATTGAGTCAGGGTGGGATGGCGCCCCGACTTGACCTACGCCCCCGTAGCAGTCGGCTAGACACCCCTTTCAAAAAGGGCTTAATTTGACCTACAATTCATTGTCAGTATTTCAAAAACACAGATGATTCTGTCCTCAAGAACAACAATTTTGTATGCAAAGATTTCAAAGAATGTGTTTTTTCCTGCCCCCCCCCCCCATACACACACACACACACACACACACACACACACACACAGACAGAAACAGACAGAAGGTGGCGTTCTCCACCGCTCTGGGGGTGGAGGTGATGGAGGACGTACAATAGGACCCTTCAGCGGAGACAGAACGTTGATCTACAGGAAAGTCTGGACCAACACTGGACGGGCCTACAGCTCTGATACAGGTGACCCAACACACACACGCACACACACACACACACACACACACACACACACACACACACACACACACACACACACACACACACACACACACACACACAGCTAACCTTGTTGATGAATCTGTTCACCATGTTGTGGGATGTCACTTCATAGAGACTTTGCATTATTTCTTCTGCAGGCATCTTCACAGCACCGGTGGGAGGAGTCTACTATTTCAGATTCACCGCCAGCGGTTACAAAACCACAAAATTTACAGGAGTGAAGCTCTTCAAGAACGACTTATTTCTGTTGCATAACAGAGAGAACCCCACCGACACAGCTGACCCCTGCACCTACTTCTCCAATGGTCTGGTCCTGACGCTACTCCCCCGCGACAGGGTCTACATGAAACTTCCCTCAGGGGACACCATCTATGACGGTCCAGGCCACCGCTCCACCTTCAGCGGTTTTCTGCTCTTCACTTTGTAAATGTTCACTTGGAAAATTAATCTAAGCTCTTAGCTCACTCTTTTCCTCCAATAAAATGGTGTTTGCGTATAAAAACAGAAGCGCTGATATATTCACTGTTGACATCTTCATAGAACAAAATATTATTGGGGTGTTGCTCAATTTGAACAATTGTATTAACAGACTGAATTTGAATCACATAATTTCAATTTGTATTGTCTAACTTGTATAATTGCATTGAAGAACTGAATATGAATAGCATCATTTGAAATTGAATGTATTAGTTTGAAACTGAATTCCAATCAACTTGAAACTGAATGTAATGTAATATAATGAAATTGAGAGCAATAAAGATGATAAAAGCAATGGGCAGTCACAGTAAGCACTCCAATTCTGAGAACAGTGACTGGGTTCAGGGCATTGGCAGGAGTATCTGATAGCCTACCTAACATCCATGAAAAAATAGAAAAAATAAATAAAGCTTGCACACTGCAAAGGCTCCAGTTTATGTGTTTTTATTTGACACCGGTGTTCGTGTCTCGCCTTTTTTCATATGTCTACCTAACATCCATAACATGTATAGATACAGATAGATCAATCCATGATCAGGGTGTTGGTAAGATGCAATGGTAAACACACAGAGCTCTATACCGCCTCCTATAGACCGCTCCAAAGAAAGACAGCATGTATATTTAGAAAGAACAGACAACAGTTAGAAAGTGGCTCCTACAGGCAGTTAAACACACAAAGATACTACAGCATAACAGAGTTCAAAAACAGCAACCAACCACTATTGATAGGTGTCGACATGGTTGTTGTTGTTGTTGTTGTTGTTGTTGTGGTGGTGTGTGTGTGTGTGTATAGTAGTCTGTCTAAACTTCTGGACAGTATGGACAGGACGGAGTCTTCAAGACCATCAGTGGCTCTCTCTCATCAGTGGTTTGGCTTTTGGAAAAAAACCCACCAAAACGCACACAAAACCGCCCAAAAACAAAGGCAGATCTATGGGAACAAGTTGCCCTGTAAGTGTAAATCCGCCCAAGGCCCATTTCCCACCCCAAACCAACCTAATTGGGCGGAAATCCCGCCCATCTGGCAACCCTGTGGGTAGTTGGCTTTTCCCGGGGTCGAGTGAGTTCGAATTTGGGGTGGCCTCTGATTGGTTTAACGCTACCGACCGTTAGTTAAGTTAGGGTGAGAGCCTTGACCAAGTCAGGATCACCAGGGAAATGCAACAGTGCAGTCGCATTTTTTTTTACCAGTAGCTAAACTCGACCTCAACCACGATGTTCAGCCGAATGCAGCCAACGTATCGGTATCAACCCTCCCCTGACGTGAGTTTGACCATCTTTGTATCCTACATGTTGTTGACGTTACAGAGCGGAGGCTTTCAACTCGTTTGAAACTAATGACAGTTTGCTTGTTGTTGAACTCACCGAACCTAGCTAGCTAAACTCATCTAGCTATCGTAGAATATGGATAGCCTAGTTGTTGACGTTATTTCGACAATTTCGGACGAAAAATACGGACTTGGTGTGCAACCATTTTATGCAGTTGAAAAATAACAGAAGCGGCCGAGCGAGAGTCCGCGGAGGAGAGGCGGCGGCTCTCTCCACCTCTGGCCGCCGCGCTCTCCTCCCTCTCTCCCCGGGGAGCGGGGGAGGAGAGCCCCGGTGTCATGCCGAGTCATGCCCCGCCGCCAAATGCATCCTCATCTCACGGGAACGTATTGTAATGATTTATACGGAAACTTAACTGTTTACAAATGATATAATTGTCTGGGTAGACGTGATTTCAAGGCCAGGGGGTCTGTCCTGTCTCATGGAGACCGACTTTGATGCATAAAATCCGCATCGAGGTGACTTCCATGCTTGGGGCTCTCTTCTGGCTCATGGAGGCCGAGTTTGGTGCTTAAAATCCGGCTACAGGTGACCTCGATGCCTGGGGGGGTCTCTCCTAGCTTTATGGAGGGGGAGGCCAGTCTCGGCGGTTTGTACCTGCCGAGATTTGCATCCCTGTTTTTAAGTTAAAACAGACCCAAAATGTGGTGGGGATGCAATTCTCGGCGGGGGTGCAAAGCTCGACATGACGGCCCACAGCGCTGGCTTGCTGGCAAGGTGACTGTAGGCCCACACGGAGGCGCAGTGATGGTCACCATCCTGTCGCCTGCTTCAGTCCACATCATCACCACTGCTGTGCTGGCTGTCTGTCTGATCATGTTGTCATGTGGATACGTGACGAATATTTGTCTCGTATTGACAAACATAATACAACGCATCGGACTCAGTTTGCAAGGATTCTGTGCGTGACGTTTTTTTGTCCTCCGGATGACTGATTAAGAAACGAACGAAAAAAGAATAGGAAAACAGCTGACTGCGCAAACCATGGATGTATTTAGGTGCAAACAAACTCCACTGTGTAATGTAGCCTCTGCTCAGCTAGCCTTTGCCTCATGCCTGCTTTGTTTGATAACTTCCAGACTCCAGTCTCGGACCTGCAGAAGTTCAGGAAGATGTTCCCCCCACCACGACCGATCAGACCGACTGTGAGTAGCCTAGCTGGCCCTATATGACTCAGAGATATTTACATATTCCAATGCAAACATTAGCAGAGGTTAGCTAAACTATGTCTCTGTCACAGGCTAGCACAGCAACACATTGTACATCATGTAATAGGTGGTTCTCAACCTGGCTACTAGGCTATTTTGCTATCTCTCTATCTAAATAGAGATAGTTTCATGCAAATCTGAGAATAAAAATAGTATTCGTGTAATATTAGCTACTTTCATGTATTTTATTTTGAGTGATTTGGATTTATTTAATCTAAATTAACTTATATGTATGGCCTCTCTGTGTATAGGCTACTATGGATGTCAGTGGAAAGGGTTTATTGTGAGGATGGTAGCTGACATGTAAAAAGTAGAAATGGAGTGGACTTGTTTGTCATTGTCTATCCTGCTGTTTTTCCTCATCAGAGACAGGCTGTGTCTGCGGTCCCCTCCGGCTCCATCAGCTCCTCTGGGCCCCGACAGGCCATGAAGAGACATGGGAATGAGTCAGCTGACCAACCTGAAGCTGTGGAGAAGAAATCTCGCAGAAGCCAGGTAGAGAACACACACAGAGACACTGCAGGAAATAGGCCACGCCCATCGCTGGGGAAAGCTCTCCGTACACCAGCGTCATTTTCCTTGAATTGAACATGGATAAAAGCTGTTGACTGAGCCAGTTCCTCTATAAAACAGATGAGTTGCGTTCATGTGTGATGAGTTTCAGGATATTTTGCTCTGTATTGACTGCCAGTAGGCTACAAGGTGCCAAAGTCATGTGAAATCTCACTGAATTGTTATCTAACATATGAGAGTTAATTTAGCATCAATCCATACAATCAGTCAGTCACACTAGAGTGTGTGTGTGTGTGTGTGTGTGTGTGTGTGTATGTGTGTGTGTGTGTGTGTGTGTGTGTGTGTGTGTGTATGTGTGTGTGTGTGTGTGTGTGTGTGTGTGTGTGTGTGTGTGTATGTGTGTGTGTGTGTGTGTGTGTGTGTGTGTGTCTCATATACTGTAATATGGTATGTGTAGAGAACAGCTGCCACATCCTCACAGTCTTTATAAACAGCCTGACTGAGTGACAATCACTTGAACTGTGTTCCTTCAGCAGCCTGGAGGACAGGAGACCTCTGATGTCTCCATGATGGAGGTGGAGGAGGACATCTGCCAGGCATTCTCTGAGACGCTGGAGATGATGGATGTCGACGAGTTTGACGCCGACTTTCCAGAGCTCTGCTCGGAGTATGTGAAGGATATATATGCGTATCTGTACCCCCTTGAGGTAATACATGCTCTTTATTTGCGCTTACTATGCTTTTGATTGATTCATTAATATAATAATAATTAAAATGATATAATAAAAAATCGAATACTACGCTGGTTAGTTTATTTTGATATAATATAATACCACCCTGATTAGTTTGTTTTGAGCTGGTATGCTCGAGTGTGTATTTTATATGACAAGGTGTTCCGTCTCCACAGGCCCAGCAGCCAGTGCGATGCGACTACCTGCAGGGAAAACTGATCACGGGAGACATGCGTGATGGTCTCGTGGACTGGATGGTGAGGATTCACTCCCGGTTCACACTGACACCATTCACACTGACTCAAGAGACGCTCTACCTCTCCGTCGCCATCGTGGACCGTTTCCTCCAGGTACAAACTTGTTTTAAATGTTTTCTCGTTCATCTTCTGTGAACTAGCAGCTAGCTAACACTCTTCTTCGTATATAGCAGCTAGCTAACACTCTTCTTCTTATATGTGCCGCAGGTCCAGGAGGTGCCTCGTCACCAGCTGGACCTTGTCGGGGTCACTGCCTTGTGGCTGGCGTCAAAGTACGAGGAGAATTGGACTGCAGGCTGCACAGAATTCGCCGACGCCAAGACCACAGGGCAGACGTTCCTCAAGGCAGATATGCTCAACATGGAGCAGCTGATCCTGAGGAGGCTCAATTTTGAGCTGGGACGCCCCACGCCAATGGACTTCCTCGGGAGGGCCGTGAAAGTTGCAAGTGTGAGTATATATATACAGTATTATGCCAACTGCCATAAATCTATATTTTGTCTACTGTCTTCATGCAGTTGATGTCATCAAGGCTATGAAAGTGACTGTCTTCTGTCTGTCTGTCTAGTCCTATTTAGAGACCGAGCAGCTGGCCCAGTACTTCATGGAGGTGACACTGAGCAACTACGACATGGTGCAGTACCGTCCCTCAGAGGTTGGTGCTGCTGCCCTCTGTCTTGCCCAGCTCCTGCTGGATGGACTGTCCTGGGTGAGTTGACTGAAGTCTAAAGGCCTACAGATGGATTCAAAGGTTAACTATAGCAAGTCAACATGAGTTCATCAGGCAAATGACAGTACTCTGATCTCTCTCTCTCTCTTGTGTTTGCAGTCTTCTCTCCAACAACGCCAGTCCAGGTACAGCGAGGCCCAGCTCAGGCCCATCATGCAGCTCATTGCAAAAAATGTGGTGCGGCTGAACGAAGGCACCGCCAAGTCCCCGGTGAGTTGGTTTGCCTACAGTGAAGTGTGAATAAGATGAAATGTTGTTTTGAGCAGGACCTACTAACACCTTGTGTTTCCCTCCAGACTGTCGGGATCAAATACAGCTGCACAAAGATCAGCTGCCGTCCTGAACTCCGGTCCGAAACACTCAAGAACATGGCTGCTACTCAAGAACTGTTTGGGGACGGCAGTGACCGCACAGGTAAGAGAGCAGTTGACACAGCTGAGTGAGTGAGTGAGTGAGCGAGCGCACAGTGCACACAGTGGATTGTGAAATTTGCTCGTTTGTTAGCAATTCAAACTCCTGTGAGAAAGCAGATGCTGTTAATGTTTTGGCTCGTGCTGACTCTCTCCTCTCCTCTCCTCTCCTCTCCTCTCCTCTCCTCTCCTCTCCTCTCCTCTCCTCTCCTCTCCTCTCCTCTCCTCTCCCCTCCTCTCCTCTCCTCTCCTCTCCTCTCCTCTCCTCTGCTCTGCTCTTCCCCTCTCCTCTCCTCTCCTCCCCACCCTTCCCCTCCCCTCTCCTCTCCTCCTCTCCTCTCCAGGAGTGTCAGGGTTAGACAGCGTACGCCCCACCCGCCCACACATCGCACAGTTCAAACAAGGGGTGAAGACTGTGGCGGCCAAGATGGCCGTTGTTCAATCAAGGGCTGAAGACCGTGGCGGGCAAGATGGCCGTTCTCACCAAAGGTGTCACGAATACAATCCAGGTGAGAGAGGGGCGGAATCTGTGTCATCCTCAAGCTTAAAGTATAATAATATTAATGCTTTAACAACAACCCCAATGTTCAAACTAACTTGGATAACAAACTAATTCCGTTTTAACATGGGGCTTGTTTGCACTTGACAGCCATGAACATAATATTTAAGGGTCCTGATCACCCTATGGGGTTTATTTCATGATAATGACCGGCTCCCTGTACATTCTACCGCTTATTACACGGCTACGTACTAAAGAAAGCTACGGTAACACTTTTTGCCACCGGGTGTCGCGAATGAGCTAAATTTACCGGACTTCTTTCTGCAGATTGATATGACTGGACTTGGTCCTCCAGTCTTTCAGAACGGCGTGCATAGCAACGGTCTGTTATACCTAGCAGCGGTAGACCGTAGAATGATAGAACCACTCTGCCTGCGGCCTCGTGGGATAACAGCTGAGCAGCGGGATATATTTGCCACAACACACTGGCTCTCATGCTATATTGCTTAAATAACCCCCATGTTAAAACTAAGTAGAATATTGCTTTAAATGGGAAGTGATACAGCATCTGCCATTACTGTATGAACCTCTACACGCAAATAATGTCTGTTTTCTCTTTGTCCAGGATCACTACCCCGCGACCCCCGGAGACGAGGTTTAACCAGTGCCAGGCCTCTGAGGGTAATGCTAAGACGGGCCGACCTCCACTAACTTCGGTCCCTGCCCCCCCCAGCTCCACAGCCACAGTCCTTGTCACCTCCCCACCCCAAACTGACTCATCACTAACCCCGCCCCCCAGCAGCACCATCAGAGTCCAGCCCAAGCAGCACCTTCCCCCATGCTCCCCGGAGAGCCAGGACCTGGCAGCCGAAGATCTGCAGCACAACAACAGCACGGCCCTGCTCTTCCTCTTCCTCCTGTTCTTCCTCCTCTTCCTGGCCGCGCTGGCCTACAACTGCTACATGCAGTACCTCCCGGCACCCTGCCTGCGGCT
Source organism: Poromitra crassiceps (assembly GCF_964638095.1). Lineage (NCBI taxonomy): Eukaryota > Metazoa > Chordata > Actinopteri > Beryciformes > Melamphaidae > Poromitra > Poromitra crassiceps. The sequence continues at coordinate 1,266 of NW_028151576.1, read as the reverse complement.
GCGGGCCGCTCTCCTGGGCACTCACAAGAAGAACCCTGTTCGGCCCCGAGTACCGGGCCTGCGAGGCGGGCCTCTGCTGTGACAGAGAAACTGGACCTGACGGAGCAGCACCCGACCCAGAATGGCAGCCAAGTCGCCCCAAACTCAGCTCCGGGCGCTGAGACAGACCCTTCCCGAGCTCGCGCCCGACGCCCCCGCACTTCCTGCCGAAGACTCCTCCGCCGCCCCCGAGCCCGGCCCTGTTGTTGCCTCAGACTGAGACAGTGAATGGCACGTTTCACCTAATGTGAGGAGCCCGCGGGCGACCAGGCGGGCGACGAGTCGCCCTCCAAAAAGAAAAAGGAGTTCTGCACTCTTTCCTTCATAAAGAAGAACAAGGAAAAGACAGACTAGATCGGGCCAATAACGGATGGGTCCTCACGGCTGGCTTCTGCCTCTTTTCACTTTGCTGTTTGTCTGCGACCATTGCACCGTTTGAGCAAAGCCACACTTCTTACACACATTTCTGCTTTTCCTTGTTTTGATATCATTCGTCTCTGCTCATTAATTAACCTGTTGTTCTTTGTTAGCGTGTGCCAATTTTGTATATAGTTTAAAAAGGCTCAACTGCTTGAAGGTTTTTAATGAATCGTTGCTTTTAGTTGTGAGCGAGTGATGCATTCTGTCTCCTCCGGTCCATCGGAGTGGCTTTCTTCTACGCATGTCTACTACTTAAGGTTCCCTCACACACCTGATGTGAGCTTTGGGCTTTTATTGCTCTTGTTTATTTTTATTTTATTTTTAAGAATATTACTCAAACTGATGTCACCACTAGAATGTATTGGGATTGTATCGAAAACATGTCCAAGTGTCTTTTAAAAACAAGGAATGCAAAAACAGTAGCTTGTATCCTCTCATTTAACCGGTGGTCAATTTTGACAGTGAAAGCTACAATTTGCATAGTTATGCAGTGTAAGTACAGATTAGCACAGGCGAGTAGAACCACAGTAGGGCGATCTTCAGTGGATGGAAAATACTGTTTAAGTCCATATTCATGTGTCCAAAATCCATTCTTTGTTGCAATTATTATTATAATTGGAACTCACGCTGTTTTAGTGCTTTGAGCTTTATGAGATTATTTGAACCTTTCACACAGTGGAATCATAACAAGTAGCACTCTGACTGGTGCTTCAACACCAGGCCCAACATCACTAGGTGCGTGTTGGTACTTCCACAAGTGATACTCTATGTATAGTCTGCTAGTGGATTCAGGTGTTGAGGACAGTT